>NC_086107.1:75123480-75264144 GCF_963921235.1 Mobula hypostoma | reverse complement strand
AAACCTCAACATCCCCATGTCCCAAATCCCCACACCCCTGTGTCCCAAACCCCCACAGCCCGTGTCCCAAACCTCCACACCCCGTATCCCAAACCTAAACATCCCCGTGTCCCAAACCTCCACACACCGTATCCCAAACCCCCACACCCCGTGTCCCAAACCCCCACACCCCGTGCCCCAAACCTCCACACCCCGTGTCCCAAACCTCAACATCCCCGTGTCCCAAACACCCACACCCCATGTCCCAAACCCCCACAGCTCATGTCCCAACCTCCACACCCCATATCCCAAACCTCAACATCCCCGTGTCCCAAACCCCCACACCCCATGTCCCAAACCTCCACGCCCCGTATCCCAAACCACAACATCCCCGTGTCCCGCACCACCACACCCCGTGTCCCAAACCCCCACACCCCTGTCCCAAACCCCCACACCTCATGTCCCAACCTCCCCACCCCGTATCCCAAACCTCAACATCCCCATGTCCCAAATCCCCACACCCCATGTCCCAAACCCCCACACCCCGTGTTCCAAGCTCCCACATCCCGTGTCCCAAACCCCCACACCCCGTGTCCCAAACCTCCATGCCCCATGTCCCAAACCTCCAAGCCCCATGTCCCAAACCTCCACGCCCCATATCCCAAACCTCCACACCCCGTGTCCCAAACCCCCACACACTGTCTCAAACCCCCACACCCCGTGTCCCAAACTGCCACACACTGTGTCCCAAACCTCCACCCATAATATTCCTCCACAGCCCTTGTCCCAAACCACCACACCCCGTGTCCCAAATCCCCACACCCCATGTCCCAAACCCCCACAACCCGTGTCCCGAACCCCCACACACCATGTCCCAACCCCACACCCCGTGTCCCAAACATCCACCCATAATATTCCACCACACCCCTTGTCCAAAACCGCCACACACCGTTTCCCAAACCTCCACCCATAATATTCCTCCACAGCCCTTGTCCCAAACCACCAGACCCCGTGTCCCAATCCCCCACAGCCCGTGTCCCAAACCCCCACACCTCATGTCCCAACCTCCACACCCGGTATCCCAAACCTCAACATCCCTGTGTCCCAAACCTCCACACCCGGTGTCCCAAACCCCCACACCCCGTGTCCCAAACCCCCACACCTCATGTCCCAACCTCCACACCCCGTATCGCAAACCTCAACATCCCCGTGTCCCAAATCCCCACACCCCTGTGTCCCAAACCCCCATAGCCCGTGTCCCAAACCTCCACACGCCGTATCCCAAACCTCAACATCCCCGTGTCCCAAACCTCCACACCCCGTATCCCAAACCCCCACACCCCGTGTCCCAAACACCCACACCCCGTGTCCCAAACCTCAACATCCCCGTGTCCCAAACCCCCACACCCCATGTCCCAAACCTCTACGCCTCATATCCCAAACCTCAACATCCCCGTGTCCCAAACCCCAACACCCCATATCCCAAACCCCCACAGCTCATGTCCCAACCTCCACACCCCGTATCCCAAACATCAACATCCCCGTGTCCCAAACCCCGACACCCCATGTCCCAAACCTCCACGCCCCGTATCCCAAACCTCAACATCCCTGTGTCCCAAAGCCCCACACCCCGTGTCCCAAACTGCCACACACTGTGTCCGAAACCTCCACCCATAATATTCCTCCACACCCCGTGTCCCAAACCCCCACACCCCGTGTCCCAAACCTCCACACCCCGTGGCCCAAACCACCACACCCCGTGTCCCAAACCTCAACATCCCCGTGTCCCAAACCCCCACACCCGATATCCCAAACCTCCATGCCTCATATCCCAAACCTCAACATCCCCGCGTCCGAAACCCCCACAGCTCATGTCCCAACCTCCACACCCCGTATCCCAAACCTCAACATCCCCGTGTCCCAAACCCCCACACCCCATGTCCCAACCTTCCACGCCCCGTATCCCAAACCTCAACGTCCCCATGTCACAAAGCCCCACACCCCGTGTCCCAAACCCCCAGACCTCATGTCCCAACCTCCACACCCCGTATCCCAAACCTCAACATCCCCATGTCCCAAATCCCCACACCCCTGTGTCCCAAACCCCAACAGCCCGTGTCCCAAACCTCCACACCCCCTATCCCAAACCTCAACATCCCCGTGTCCCAAACCTCCACACCCCGTATCCCAAACCCCCACACCCCGTGTCCCAAACCCCCACACCCCGTGCCCCAAACCTCCACACCCCGTGTCCCAAACCTCAACATCCCCGTGTCCCAAACCCCCACACCCCATGTCCCAAACCCCCACAGCTCATGTCCCAACCTCCACACCCATATCTCAAACCTCAACATCCCCGTGTCCCAAACCCCCACACCCCATGTCCCAACCCTCCACGCCCCGTATCCCAAACCTCAACGTCCCCATGTCACAAAGCCCCACACCCCGTGTCCCAAACCCCCAGACCTCATGTCCCAACCTCCACACCCCGTATCCCAAACCTCAACATCCCCATGTCCCAAATCCCCACACCCCTGTGTCCCAAACCCCCACAGCCCGTGTCCCCAACCTCCACATCCCCTATCCCAAACCTCAACATCCCCGTGTCCCAAACCTCCACACCCCGTATCCCAAACCCCCACACCCCGTGTCCCAAATCCCCACACCCCATGTCCCAAACCCCCACAGCTCATGTCCCAACCTCCACACCCCCTATCCCAAACCTCAACATCCCCGTGTCCCAAACCTCCACGCCCCGTATCCCAAACCTTAACGTCCCCGTGTCCCAAAGCCCCACACCCCGTGTCCCAAACCTCCACACCCTGTGTCCCAAACCTCCACCCATAATATTCCTCCACACCCCGTGTCCCAAACCCCACACTCCGTGTCCCAAATCTCCACACATAATGTTCCTCCACACCCCGTGTACCAAACCCCCACACACCATGTCCCAACCCCACACCCCGTGTCCCAAACCTCCACCCATAATATTCCTCCACACCCCTTGTCCAAAACCGCCACACACCGTGTCCCAAACCTACACCCATAATATTCCTCCACAGCCCTTGTCCCAAACCACCACACCCCGTGTCCCAATCCCCCACAGCCCGTGTCCCAAACCCCCACACCTCATGTCCCAACCTCCACACCCCGTATCCCAAACCTCAACATCCCTGTGTCCCAAACCTCCACACCCGGTGTCCCAAACCCCCACACCCCGTGTCCCAAACCCCCACACCCCGTGTCCCAAACCCCCACACCTCATGTCCCAACCTCCACACCCCGTATCCCAAAGCTCAACATCCCCGTGTCCCAAATCCCCACACCCCTGTGTCCCAAACCCCCATAGCCCGTGTCCCAAACCTCCACACCCCGTATCCCCAACCCCAACATCCCCGTGTCCCCAACCCCCACACCCCGTATCCCAAACCCCCACACCCCGTGTCCCAAACCCCCACAACCCATGTCCCAAACCTCCACGCCTCATATCCCAAACCTCAACATCCCCGTGTCCCAAACCCCAACACCCCATATCCCAAACCCCGACAGCTCATGTCCCAATCTCCACACCCCGTATCCCAAACCTCAACATCCCCGTGTCCCAAACCCCGACACCCCATGTCCTAAACCTCCACGCCCCGTATCCCAAACCTCAACATCCCTGTGTCCCAAAGCCCCACACCCCGTGTCCCAAACCCCCACACCCCGTGTCCCAAACTGCCACACACTGTGTCCCAAACCTCCACCCATAATATTCCTCCACACCTCGTGTCCCAAACCCCCACACCCCGTGGCCCAAACCTCCACACCCCGTGTCCCAAACCTCCACCCATAATATTCCTCCACAGCCCTTGTCCCAATCCACGACACCCCGTGTCCCAAACCCCCACACCCCGTGTCCCAAACCCCCACAGCTCATGTCCCAAACCTCCACGCCCCGTATCCCAAACCTCAACATCCCTGTGTCCCGAAGCCCCACACCCCGTGTCCCAAACCCCCACACCCCGTGTCCCAAACTGCCACACACTGTGTCCCAAACCTCCACCCATAATATTCCTCCACACCCCTTGTCCCAAACCACCACACCCCATGTCCCAAGCACCCACACCCCATGTCCCAAACCCCCACACCCCGTGTTCCAAGCTCCCACAACCCGTGTCCCAAACCCCCACTCCCCGTGTCCCAAACCTCCATGCCCCATGTCCCAAACCTCCACGCCCCATATCCCAAACCTCCACACCCCGTGTCCCAAACTGCCACACACTGTGTCCCAAACCTCCACCCATAATATTCCTCCACACCCCTTGTCCCAAACCACCACACCCCATGTCCCAAGCACCCACACCCCATGTCCCAAACCCCCACACCCCGTGTTCCAAGCTCCCACAACCCGTGTCCCAAACCCCCACACCCCGTGTCCCAAACCTCCAAGCCCCATGTCCCAAACCTCCACGCCCCATGTCGCAAACCTCCACACCCCGTGTCCCAAACCCCCACACACTGTCTCATACCCCCACACCCCGTGTCCCAAACTGCCACACACTGTGTCCCAAACCTCCACCCATAATATTCCTCCACACCCCTTGTCCCAAACCACCAAACCCCGTGTCCCAAACCCCCACACCCCTGTGTCCCAAACACACACAGCCCGTGTCCCAAGCCCCCACACCCCATGTCCCAAACCCCCACACCCCGTGTCCCAAACCCCCAAACACCATGTCCGAACCCCACACCCCGTGTCCCAAACCTCCACCCATAATATTCCTCCACACCCCTTGACCAAAACCGCCACACACCGTGTCCCAAACCTCCACCCATAATATTCCTCCACAGCCCTTGTCCCAAACCACCACACCCCGTGTCCCAATCCCCCACAGCCCGTGTCCCAAACCCCCACAGCCCGTGTCCCAAACCTCCATACCCCATGTCCCAAACCTCCACGCCCCATATCCCAAACCTCCACACCCCGTGTCCCAAACTGCCACAAACTGTGTCCCAATCCTCCACCCATAATATTCCTCCACACCCCTTGTCCCACACCACCACACCCCGTGTCCCAAACCCCCACACCCCTGTGTCCCAAACCCCCATGTCCCAAGCCCCCACACCCCGTGTCGCAAACCCCCACACCCCGTGTCCCAAGCACCCACACCCCATGTCCCAAACCCCCACACCCCGTGTTCCAAGCTCCCACATCCCGTGTCCCAAACCCCCACACCCCGTGTCCCAAACCTCCATGCCCCATGTCCCAAACCTCCGAGCCCCATGTCCCAAACCTCCGAGCCCCATGTCCCAAACCTCCACGCCCCATATCCCAAACCTCCACACCCCGTGTCCCAAACCCCCACACACTGTCTCAAACCCCCACACCCCGTGTCCCAAACTTCCACACACTGTATCCCAAACCTCCAACCATAATATTCCTCCAAACCCCTTGTCCCAAACCACCACACCACGTGTCCCAAACCCCCACACCCCTGTGTCCCAAACCCCCACAGCCCGTGTCCCAAGCCCCCACACCCCATGTCCCAAACCCCCATACCCCGTGTCCCAAACCCCCACACCCCGTGTCCCAAACTGCCACACACTGTGTCCCAAACCTCCACCCATAATATTCCTCCACACCCCGTGTCCCAAACCTCCACACCCCGTGTCCCAAACCTCCACACCCCGTGGCCCAAACCTCCACACCCCGTGTCCCAAACCTCAACATCCCCGTGTCCCAAACCCCCACAGCCCATATCCCAAACCTCCATTTCTCATATCCCAAACCTCAACATCCCCGCGTCCCAAACCCCCACAGCTCATGTCCCAACCTCCACACCCCGTATCCCAAACCTCAACATCCCCGTGTCCCAAACCCCCACACCCCATGTCCCAACCCTCCACGCCCCGTATCCCAAACCTCAACGTCCCCGTGTCACAAAGCCCCACACCCCGTGTCCCAAACCCCCACACCCCATGTCCCAACCCTCCACGCCCCGTATCCCAAACCTCAACATCCCCATGTCCCAAATCCCCACACCCCTGTGTCCCAAACCCCCACACCCCGTGTCCCAAACCTCCACACCCCGTATCCCAAACCTCAACATCCCCGTGTCCCAAAGTCCCATACCCCGTGTCCCAAACCCCCACACCCCATGTCCCAAACCTCCACGCCCCGTATCCCAAACCTCAACATCCCTGTGTCCCAATCCTCCACACCCCGTGTCCCAAACCCCCACACCCCTGTCCCAAACCCCCACACCTCATGTCCCAACCTCCCCACCCCGTATCCCAAACCTCAACATCCCCATGTCCCAAATCCCCACACTCCTGTGTCCCAAACCCCCACAGCCCGTGTCCCAAACCTCTACACCCCGTATCCCAAACCACAACATCCCCGTGTCCCACACCACCACACCCCGTGTCCCAAACCCCCACACCCCTGTGTCCCAAACCCCCATGTCCCAAGCCCCCACACCCCGTGTCGCAAACCCCCACACCTCGTGTCCCAAGCACCCACACCCCATGTCCCAAACCCCCACACCCCGTGTTCCAAGCTCCCACATCCCGTGTCCCAAACCCCCACACCCCGTGTCCCAAACCTCCATGCCCCATGTCCCAAACCTCCAAGCCCCATGTCCCAAACCTCCACGCCCCATATCCCAAACCTCCACACCCCGTGTCCCAAACCCCCACACACTGTCTCAAACCCCCACACCCCGTGTCCCAAACTGCCATACACTGTGTCCCAAACCTCCACCCATAATATTCCTCCACAGCCCTTGTCCCAAACCACCACACCCCGTGTCCCAAATCCCCACACCCCATGTCCCAAACCCCCACAACCCGTGTCCCAAACCCCCACACACCATGTCCCAACCCCACACCCCGTGTCCCAAACATCCACCCATAATATTCCTCCACACCCCTTGTCCAAAACCGCCACACACCGTTTCCCAAACCTCCACCCATAATATTCCTCCACAGCCCTTGTCCCAAACCACCAGACCCCGTGTCCCAAACCCCCACACCCCGTGTCCCAAACCCCCACACCTCATGTCCCAACCTCCACACCCCGTATCGCAAACCTCAACATCCCCGTGTCCCAAATCCCCACACCCCTGTGTCCCAAACCCCCATAGCCCGTGTCCCAAACCTCCACACGCCGTATCCCAAACCTCAACATCCCCGTGTCCCAAACCTCCACACCCCGTATCCCAAACCCCCACACCCCGTGTCCCAAACACCCACACCCCGTGTCCCAAACCTCAACATCCCCGTGTCCCAAACCCCCACACCCCATGTCCCAAACCTCTACGCCTCATATCCCAAACCTCAACATCCCCGTGTCCCAAACCCCAACACCCCATATCCCAAACCCCCACAGCTCATGTCCCAACCTCCACACCCCGTATCCCAAACCTCAACATCCCCGTGTCCCAAACCCCGACACCCCATGTCCCAAACCTCCACGCCCCGTATCCCAAACCTCAACATCCCTGTGTCCCAAAGCCCCACACCCCGTGTCCCAAACTGCCACACACTGTGTCCGAAACCTCCACCCATAATATTCCTCCACACCCCGTGTCCCAAACCCCCACACCCCGTGTCCCAAACCTCCACACCCCGTGGCCCAAACCACCACACCCCGTGTCCCAAACCTCAACATCCCCGTGTCCCAAACCCCCACACCCGATATCCCAAACCTCCATGCCTCATATCCCAAACCTCAACATCCCCGCGTCCGAAACCCCCACAGCTCATGTCCCAACCTCCACACCCCGTATCCCAAACCTCAACATCCCCGTGTCCCAAACCCCCACACCCCATGTCCCAACCTTCCACGCCCCGTATCCCAAACCTCAACGTCCCCATGTCACAAAGCCCCACACCCCGTGTCCCAAACCCCCAGACCTCATGTCCCAACCTCCACACCCCGTATCCCAAACCTCAACATCCCCATGTCCCAAATCCCCACACCCCTGTGTCCCAAACCCCCACAGCCCGTGTCCCAAACCTCCACACCCCCTATCCCAAACCTCAACATCCCCGTGTCCCAAACCTCCACACCCCGTATCCCAAACCCCCACACCCCGTGTCCCAAACCCCCACACCCCGTGCCCCAAACCTCCACACCCCGTGTCCCAAACCTCAACATCCCCGTGTCCCAAACCCCCACACCCCATGTCCCAAACCCCCACAGCTCATGTCCCAACCTCCACACCCATATCTCAAACCTCAACATCCCCGTGTCCCAAACCCCCACACCCCATGTCCCAACCCTCCACGCCCCGTATCCCAAACCTCAACGTCCCCATGTCACAAAGCCCCACACCCCGTGTCCCAAACCCCCAGACCTCATGTCCCAACCTCCACACCCCGTATCCCAAACCTCAACATCCCCATGTCCCAAATCCCCACACCCCTGTGTCCCAAACCCCCACAGCCCGTGTCCCCAACCTCCACACCCCCTATCCCAAACCTCAACATCCCCGTGTCCCAAACCTCCACACCCCGTATCCCAAACCCCCACACCCCGTGTCCCAAATCCCCACACCCCATGTCCCAAACCCCCACAGCTCATGTCCCAACCTCCACACCCCCTATCCCAAACCTTAACGTCCCCGTGTCCCAAAGCCCCACACCCCGTGTCCCAAACCTCCACACCCTGTGTCCCAAACCTCCACCCATAATATTCCTCCACACCCCGTGTCCCAAACCCCACACTCCGTGTCCCAAATCTCCACACATAATGTTCCTCCACACCCCGTGTACCAAACCCCCACACACCATGTCCCAACCCCACACCCCGTGTCCCAAACCTCCACCCATAATATTCCTCCACACCCCTTGTCCAAAACCGCCACACACCGTGTCCCAAACCTACACCCATAATATTCCTCCACAGCCCTTGTCCCAAACCACCACACCCCGTGTCCCAATCCCCCACAGCCCGTGTCCCAAACCCCCACACCTCATGTCCCAACCTCCACACCCCGTATCCCAAACCTCAACATCCCTGTGTCCCAAACCTCCACACCCGGTGTCCCAAACCCCCACACCCCGTGTCCCAAACCCCCACACCCCGTGTCCCAAACCCCCACACCTCATGTCCCAACCTCCACACCCCGTATCCCAAAGCTCAACATCCCCGTGTCCCAAATCCCCACACCCCTGTGTCCCAAACCCCCATAGCCCGTGTCCCAAACCTCCACACCCCGTATCCCAAACCTCAACATCCCCGTGTCCCAAACCTCCACACCCCGTATCCCAAACCCCCACACCCCGTGTCCCAAACCCCCACAACCCATGTCCCAAACCTCCACGCCTCATATCCCAAACCTCAACATCCCCGTGTCCCAAACCCCAACACCCCATATCCCAAACCCCGACAGCTCATGTCCCAATCTCCACACCCCGTATCCCAAACCTCAACATCCCCGTGTCCCAAACCCCGACACCCCATGTCCCAAACCTCCACGCCCCGTATCCCAAACCTCAACATCCCTGTGTCCCAAAGCCCCACACCCCGTGTCCCAAACACCCACACCCCGTGTCCCAAACTGCCACACACTGTGTCCCAAACCTCCACCCATAATATTCCTCCACACCCCGTGTCCCAAACCCCCACACCCCGTGTCCCAAACCTCCACACCCCGTGGCCCAAACCTCCACACCCCGTGTCCCAAACCTCCACCCATAATATTCCTCCACAGCCCTTGTCCCAATCCACGACACCCCGTGTCCCAACCCCCCACACCCCGTGTCCCAAACCCCCACAGCTCATGTCCCAAACCTCCACGCCCCGTATCCCAAACCTCAACATCCCTGTGTCCCGAAGCCCCACACCCCGTGTCCCAAACTGCCACACACTGTGTCCCAAACCTCCACCCATAATATTCCTCCACACCCCTTGTCCCAAACCACCACACCCCATGTCCCAAGCACCCACACCCCATGTCCCAAACCCCCACACCCCGTGTTGCAAGCTCCCACAACCCGTGTCCCAAACCCCCACTCCCCGTGTCCCAAACCTCCATGCCCCATGTCCCAAACCTCCACGCCCCATATCCCAAACCTCCACACCCCGTGTCCCAAACTGCCACACACTGTGTCCCAAACCTCCACCCATAATATTCCTCCACACCCCTTGTCCCAAACCACCACACCCCATGTCCCAAGCACCCACACCCCATGTCCCAAACCCCCACACCCCGTGTTCCAAGCTCCCACAACCCGTGTCCCAAACCCCCACACCCCGTGTCCCAAACCTCCAAGCCCCATGTCCCAAACCTCCACGCCCCATGTCCCAAACCTCCACACCCCGTGTCCCAAACCCCCACACACTGTCTCATACCCCCACACCCCGTGTCCCAAACTGCCACACACTGTGTCCCAAACCTCCACCCATAATATTCCTCCACACCCCTTGTCCCAAACCACCAAACCCCGTGTCCCAAACCCCCACACCCCTGTGTCCCAAACACACACAGCCCGTGTCCCAAGCCCCCACACCCCACACCCCATGTCCCAAACCCCCACACCCCGTGTCCCAAACCCCCAAACACCATGTCCGAACCCCACACCCCGTGTCCCAAACCTCCACCCATAATATTCCTCCACACCCCTTGACCAAAACCGCCACACACCGTGTCCCAAACCTCCACCCATAATATTCCTCCACAGCCCTTGTCCCAAACCACCACACCCCGTGTCCCAATCCCCCACAGCCCGTGTCCCAAACCCCCACAGCCCGTGTCCCAAACCTCCATACCCCATGTCCCAAACCTCCACGCCCCATATCCCAAACCTCCACACCCCGTGTCCCAAACTGCCACAAACTGTGTCCCAATCCTCCACCCATAATATTCCTCCACACCCCTTGTCCCACACCACCACACCCCGTGTCCCAAACCCCCACACCCCTGTGTCCCAAACCCCCATGTCCCAAGCCCCCACACCCCGTGTCGCAAACCCCCACACCCCGTGTCCCAAGCACCCACACCCCATGTCCCAAACCCCCACACCCCGTGTTCCAAGCTCCCACATCCCGTGTCCCAAACCCCCACACCCCGTGTCCCAAACCTCCATGCCCCATGTCCCAAACCTCCGAGCCCCATGTCCCAAACCTCCACGCCCCATATCCCAAACCTCCACACCCCGTGTCCCAAACCCCCACACACTGTCTCAAACCCCCACACCCCGTGTCCCAAACTTCCACACACTGTATCCCAAACCTCCAACCATAATATTCCTCCAAACCCCTTGTCCCAAACCACCACACCACGTGTCCCAAACCCCCACACCCCTGTGTCCCAAACCCCCACAGCCCGTGTCCCAAGCCCCCACACCCCATGTCCCAAACCCCCATACCCCGTGTCCCAAACCCCCACACCCCGTGTCCCAAACTGCCACACACTGTGTCCCAAACCTCCACCCATAATATTCCTCCACACCCCGTGTCCCAAACCTCCACACCCCGTGTCCCAAACCTCCACACCCCGTGGCCCAAACCTCCACACCCCGTGTCCCAAACCTCAACATCCCCGTGTCCCAAACCCCCACAGCCCATATCCCAAACCTCCATTTCTCATATCCCAAACCTCAACATCCCCGCGTCCCAAACCCCCACAGCTCATGTCCCAACCTCCACACCCCGTATCCCAAACCTCAACATCCCCGTGTCCCAAACCCCCACACCCCATGTCCAAACCCTCCACGCCCCGTATCCCAAACCTCAACGTCCCCGTGTCACAAAGCCCCACACCCCGTGTCCCAAACCCCCACACCTCATGTCCCAACCTCCACACCCCGTATCCCAAACCTCAACATCCCCATGTCCCAAATCCCCACACCCCTGTGTCCCAAACCCCCACACCCCGTGTCGCAAACCTCCACACCCCGTATCCCAAACCTCAACATCCCCGTGTCCCAAACCTCCACACCCCGTATCCCAAACCCCCACACCCCGTGTCCCAAACCCCCACACCCCGTGCCCCAAACTTCCACACCCCATGTTCCAAACCCCCACACCCTGTGTCCCAAACACCCACACTCCGTGTCCCAAATCTCCACACATAATGTTCCTCCACACCCCTTGTCCAAAACCGCCACACACCGTGTCCCAAACCTATACCCATAATATTCCTCCACAGCCCTTGTCCCAAACCACCACACCCCGTATCCCAATCCCCCACAGCCCGTGTCCCAAACCCCCTCACCTCATGTCCCAACCTCCACACCCCGTATCCCAAACCTCAACATCCCTGTGTCCCAAACCCCCACACCCCGTGTCCCAAACCTCAACATCCCCGTGTCCCAAACCCCCACACCTCATGTCCCGACCTCCACACCCCGTATCCCAAACCTCAACATCCCCGTGTCCCAAACCTCCACAGCCCGTATCCCAAACCCCCACACCCCGTGTCCCAAACCCCCACACCCCGTGTCCCAAACCTCAACATCCCCGTGTCCCAAAACACAACACCCAATGTCCCAAACCTCCACGCCTCATATCCCAAACCTGAACATCCCCGTGTCCCAAACCCCAACACCCCATATCCCAAACCCCCACAGCTCATGTCCCAACCTCCACACCCCGTATCCCAAACCTCAACATCCCCGTGTCCCAAACCCCGACACCCATGTCCCAAACCTCCACGCCCCTTATCCCAAACCTCAACATCCCTGTGTCCCAAAGCCCCACACCCCGTGTCCCAAACCCCCACACCCCGTGTCCCAAACTGCCACAAACTGTGTCCCAAGTCTCCACCCATAATATTCCTCCACACCCCTTCTCCCAAACCACCACACCCCATGTCCCAAGCACCCACACCCCATGTCCCAAACCCCCACACCCCGTGTTCCAAGCTCCCACATCCCGTGTCCCAAACCCCCACACCCCGTGTCCCAAACCTCCATGCCCCATGTCCCAAACCTCCACGCCCCATATCCCAAACCTCCACACCCCGTGTCCCAAACTGCCACACACTGTGTCCCAAACCTCCACCCATAA
Organism: Mobula hypostoma; assembly: GCF_963921235.1. NCBI lineage: Eukaryota > Metazoa > Chordata > Chondrichthyes > Myliobatiformes > Myliobatidae > Mobula > Mobula hypostoma. The sequence continues at coordinate 75,251,165 of NC_086107.1, read as the reverse complement.
TATTACTCCACACCCCTTGTCCCACACCACCACACCCCGTGTCCCAAACCCCCACACCCCTGTGTCCCAAACCCGCATGTCCCAAACCCCCACAGCCCGTGTCCCAAGCCCCCACACCCCATGTCCCAAACCCCCACACCCTGTGTCCCAAACCCCCACACCCCGTGTTCCAAGCCCCCACACCCCGTGTCCCAAGCACCCACAACCCATGTCCCAAACCCCCACACCCCATGTTCCAAGCTCCCAGATCCCGTGTCCCAAACCCCCACACCCCGTGTCCCAAACCTCCATGCCCCATGTCCCAAACCTCCACGCCCCATGTCCCAAACCTCCACACCCCGTGTCCCAAACCCCCACACAGTGTCTCATACCCCCACACCCCGTGTCCCAAACTGCCACACACTGTGTCCCAAACCTCCACCCATAATATTCCTCCCCCCCGTTGTCCCAAACCACCAAACCCCGTGTCCCAAACCCCCACACCTCATGTCCCAACCTCCACACCCCGTATCCCAAACCTCAACATCCCCATGTCCCAAATCCCCACACCCCTGTGTCCCAAACCCCCACACCCCGTGTCCCAAACCTCCACACCCCGTATCCCAAACCTCAACATCCCCGTGTCCCAAACCTCCACACCCCGTATCCCAAACCCCCACACCCCGTGTCCCAAACCCCCACACCCCGTGCCCCAAACTTCCACACCCCGTGTTCCAAACCCCCACACCCTGTGTCCCAAACACCCACACTCCGTGTCCCAAATCTCCACACATAATGTTCCTCCACACCCCGTATCCCAAACCACAACATCCCCGTGTCCCAAACCTCCACACCCCGTATCCCAAACCTCAACATCCCCGTGTACCAAACCCCCACACCCCGTATCCCAAACCCCCACACCCCGTGCCCCAAACCTCCACACCCCGTGTCCCAAACCCCCACACCGCATGTCCCAAACCCCCACACCTCATGTCCCAACTTCTACACCCCGTATCCCAAACCTCAACATCCCCGTGTCCCAAACCCCCACACCCCATGTCCCAAACCTCCACGCCCCGTATCCCAAACCTCAACGTCCCCGTGTCCCAAAGCCCCACACCCCGTGTCCCAAACTCCCATACCCCGTGTCCCAAACCTCCACACCCAGTGTTCCAAACCTCCACGCATAATATTCCTTCACACCCCGTGTCCCAAACCCCGACACTCCGTGTCCAAAATCTCCACACATAATGTTCCTAAACACCCCGTGTCCCAAACCGCGACACACTGTCCTAAACCCCCACACCCCGTGTCCCAAACCCCCACACCCCGTGTCCCAAGCCACCACACCCCATGTCCCAAGCTCCACACCCCGTATCCCAAACCTCAACATCCCTATGTCCCAAATCCCCACACCCCTGTGTCCCAAACCCCTGCAGCCCGTGTCCCAAACCTCCACACCCCGTGTCCCAAACCACAACATCCCCGTGTCCCAAACCTCCACACCCCGTATCCCAAACCTCAATATCCCCGTGTACCAAACCCCCACACCCCGTGTCCCAAACCCCCACACCCCGTGCCCCAAACCTCCACACCCCGTGTCCCAAACCTCAACATCCCCGTGTCCCAAAACCCCACACTCCATGTCCCAAACCTCCACGCCTCATATCCCAAACCTCAACATCCCCGTGTCCCAAACCCCCACACCCCATGTCCCAAACCCCCACACCTCATGTCCCAACCTCTACACCCCGTATCCCAAACCTCAACATCCCCGTGTCCCAAACCCCCACACCCCATGTCCCAAACCTCCACGCCCCGTATCCCAAACCTCAACGTCCCCGTGTCCCAAAGCCCCACACCCCGTGTCCCAAACTCCCACACCCCGCGTCCCAAACTCCCACACCCCGCGTCCCAAACCTCAACATCCCCATGTCCCAAACCCCCACACCTCATGTCCCAACCTCCACACCCCGTATCCCAAACCTCAACATCCCCATGTCCCAAATCCCCACACTCCTGTGTCCCAAACCCCCATAGCCCGTGTCCCAAACCCCCACACACCATGTCCCAACCCCACACCCCGTGTCCCAAACCTCCACCCATAATATTCCTCCACACCCCTTGTCCAAAACCGCCACACACCGTGTCCCAAACCTACACCCATAATATTCCTCCACAGCCCTTGTCCCAAACCACCACACACCGTATCCCAATCCCCCACAGCCCGTGTCCCAAACCCCCTCACCTCATGTCCCAACCTCCACACCCCGTATCCCAAACCTCAACATCCCTGTGTCCCAAACCCCCACACCCCGTGTCCCAAACCTCAACATCCCCGTGTCCCAAACCCCCACACCTCATGTCCCGACCTCCACACCCCGTATCCCAAACCTCAACATCCCCGTGTCCCAAACCTCCACAGCCCGTATCCCAAACCCCCACACCCCGTGTCCCAAACCCCCACACCCCGTGTCCCAAACCTCAACATCCCCGTGTCCCAAAACCCAACACCCCATGTCCCAAACCTCCACGCCTCATATCCCAAACCTCAACATCCCCGTGTCCCAAACCCCAACACCCCATATCCCAAACCCCCACAGCTCATGTCCCAACCTCCACACCCCGTATCCCAAACCTCAACATCCCCGTGTCCCAAACCCCGACACCCATGTCCCAAACCTCCACGCCCCGTATCCCAAACCTCAACATCCCTGTGTCCCAAAGCCCCACACCCCGTGTCCCAAACCCCCACACCCCGTGTCCCAAACTGCCACACACTGTGTCCCAAGCCTCCACCCATAATATTCCTCCACACCCCTTCTCCCAAACCACCACACCCCATGTCCCAAGCACCCACACCCCATGTCCCAAACCCCCACACCCCGTGTTCCAAGCTCCCACATCCCGTGTCCCAAACCCCCACACCCCGTGTCCCAAACCTCCATGCCCCATGTCCCAAACCTCCACGCCCCATATCCCAAACCTCCACACCCCGTGTCCCAAACTGCCACACACTGTGTCCCAAACCTCCACCCATAATATTACTCCACACCCCTTGTCCCACACCACCACACCCCGTGTCCCAAACCCCCACACCCCTGTGTCCCAAACCCGCATGTCCCAAACCCCCACAGCCCGTGTCCCAAGCCCCCACACCCCATGTCCCAAACCCCCACACCCTGTGTCCCAAACCCCAACACCCCGTGTTCCAAGCCCCCACACCCCGTGTCCCAAGCACCCACAACCCATGTCCCAAACCCCCACACCCCATGTTCCAAGCTCCCAGATCCCGTGTCCCAAACCCCCACACCCCGTGTCCCAAACCTCCATGCCCCATGTCCCAAAACTCCACGCCCCATGTCCCAAACCTCCACACCCCGTGTCCCAAACCCCCACACACTGTCTCATACCCCCACACCCCGTGTCCCAAACTGCCACACACTGTGTCCCAAACCTCCACCCATAATATTCCTCCCCCCCGTTGTCCCAAACCACCAAACCCCGTGTCCCAAACCCCCACACCTCATGTCCCAACCTCCACACCCCGTATCCCAAACCTCAACATCCCCATGTCCCAAATCCCCACACCCCTGTGTCCCAAACCCCCACACCCCGTGTCCCAAACCTCCACACCCCGTATCCCAAACCTCAACATCCCCGTGTCCCAAACCTCCACACCCCGTATCCCAAACCCCCACACCCCGTGTCCCAAACCCCCACACCCCGTGCCCCAAACTTCCACCCCCCGTGTTCCAAACCCCCACACCCTGTGTCCCAAACACCCACACTCCGTGTCCCAAATCTCCACACATAATGTTCCTCCACACCCCGTGTCCCAAACCACAACATCCCCGTGTCCCAAACCTCCACACCCCGTATCCCAAACCTCAACATCCCCGTGTACCAAACACCCACACCCCGTATCCCAAACCCCCACACCCCGTGCCCCAAACCTCCACACCCCGTGTCCCAAACCCCCACACCGCATGTCCCAAACCCCCACACCTCATGTCCCAACTTCTACACCCCGTATCCCAAACCTCAACATCCCCGTGTCCCAAACCCCCACACCCCATGTCCCAAACCTCCACGCCCCGTATCCCAAACCTCAACGTCCCCGTGTCCCAAAGCCCCACACCCCGTGTCCCAAACTCCCATACCCCGTGTCCCAAACCTCCACACCCAGTGTTCCAAACCTCCACGCATAATATTCCTTCACACCCCGTGTCCCAAACCCCCACACTCCGTGTCCAAAATCTCCACACATAATGTTCCTAAACACCCCGTGTCCCAAACCGCGACACACTGTCCTAAACCCCCACACCCCGTGTCCCAAACCACCACACCCCGTGTCCCAAGCCACCACACCCCATGTCCCAAGCTCCACACCCCGTATCCCAAACCTCAACATCCCTATGTCCCAAATCCCCACACCCCTGTGTCCCAAACCCCTGCAGCCCGTGTCCCAAACCTCCACACCCCGTGTCCCAAACCACAACATCCCCGTGTCCCAAACCTCCACACCCCGTATCCCAAACCTCAATATCCCCGTGTACCAAACCCCCACACCCCGTGTCCCAAACCCCCACACCCCGTGCCCCAAACCTCCACACCCCGTGTCCCAAACGTCAACATCCCCGTGTCCCAAAACCCCACACTCCATGTCCCAAACCTCCACGCCTCATATCCCAAACCTCAACATCCCCGTGTCCCAAACCCCCACACCCCATGTCCCAAACCCCCACACCTCATGTCCCAACCTCCACACCCCGTATCCCAAACCTCAACATCCCCGTGTCCCAAACCCCCACACCCCATGTCCCAAACCTCCACGCCCCGTATCCCAAACCTCAACGTCCCCGTGTCCCAAAGCCCCACACCCCGTGTCCCAAACTCCCACACCCCGCGTCCCAAACTCCCACACCCCGCGTCCCAAACCTCAACATCCCCATGTCCCAAACCCCCACACCTCATGTCCCAACCTCCACACCCCGTATCCCAAACCTCAACATCCCCATGTCCCAAATCCCCACACTCCTGTGTCCCAAACCCCCATAGCCCGTGTCCCAAACCCCCACACACCATGTCCCAACCCCACACCCCGTGTCCCAAACCTCCACCCATAATATTCCTCCACACCCCTTGTCCAAAACCGCCACACACCGTGTCCCAAACCTACACCCATAATATTCCTCCACAGCCCTTGTCCCAAACCACCACACACCGTATCCCAATCCCCCACAGCCCGTGTCCCAAACCCCCTCACCTCATGTCCCAACCTCCACACCCCGTATCCCAAACCTCAACATCCCTGTGTCCCAAACCCCCACACCCCGTGTCCCAAACCTCAACATCCCCGTGTCCCAAACCCCCACACCTCATGTCCCGACCTCCACACCCCGTATCCCAAACCTCAACATCCCCGTGTCCCAAACCTCCACAGCCCGTATCCCAAACCCCCACACCCCGTGTCCCAAACCCCCACACCCCGTGTCCCAAACCTCAACATCCCCGTGTCCCAAAACCCAACACCCCATGTCCCAAACCTCCACGCCTCATATCCCAAACCTCAACATCCCCGTGTCCCAAACCCCAACACCCCATATCCCAAACCCCCACAGCTCATGTCCCAACCTCCACACCCCGTATCCCAAACCTCAACATCCCCGTGTCCCAAACCCCGACACCCATGTCCCAAACCTCCACGCCCCGTATCCCAAACCTCAACATCCCTGTGTCCCAAAGCCCCACACCCCGTGTCCCAAACCCCCACACCCCGTGTCCCAAACTGCCACACACTGTGTCCCAAGCCTCCACCCATAATATTCCTCCACACCCCTTCTCCCAAACCACCACACCCCATGTCCCAAGCACCCACACCCCATGTCCCAAACCCCCACACCCCGTGTTCCAAGCTCCCACATCCCGTGTCCCAAACCCCCACACCCCGTGTCCCAAACCTCCATGCCCCATGTCCCAAACCTCCACGCCCCATATCCCAAACCTCCACACCCCGTGTCCCAAACTGCCACACACTGTGTCCCAAACCTCCACCCATAATATTACTCCACACCCCTTGTCCCACACCACCACACCCCGTGTCCCAAACCCCCACACCCCTGTGTCCCAAACCCGCATGTCCCAAACCCCCACAGCCCGTGTCCCAAGCCCCCACACCCCATGTCCCAAACCCCCACACCCTGTGTCCCAAACCCCCACACCCCGTGTTCCAAGCCCCCACACCCCGTGTCCCAAGCACCCACAACCCATGTCCCAAACCCCCACACCCCATGTTCCAAGCTCCCAGATCCCGTGTCCCAAACCCCCACACCCCGTGTCCCAAACCTCCATGCCCCATGTCCCAAAACTCCACGCCCCATGTCCCAAACCTCCACACCCCGTGTCCCAAACCCCCACACACTGTCTCATACCCCCACACCCCGTGTCCCAAACAGCCACACACTGTGTCCCAAACCTCCACCCATAATATTCCTCCCCCCCGTTGTCCCAAACCACCAAACCCCGTGTCCCAAACCCCCACACCTCATGTCCCAACCTCCACACCCCGTATCCCAAACCTCAACATCCCCATGTCCCAAATCCCCACACCCCTGTGTCCCAAACCCCCACACCCCGTGTCCCAAACCTCCACACCCCGTATCCCAAACCTCAACATCCCCGTGTCCCAAACCTCCACACCCCGTATCCCAAACCCCCACACCCCCTGTCCCAAACCCCCACACCCCGTGCCCCAAACTTCCACACCCCGTGTTCCAAACCCCCACACCCTGTGTCCCAAACACCCACACTCCGTGTCCCAAATCTCCACACATAATGTTCCTCCACACCCCGTGTCCCAAACCACAACATCCCCGTGTCCCAAACCTCCACACCCCGTATCCCAAACCTCAACATCCCCGTGTACCAAACCCCCACACCCCGTATCCCAAACCCCCACACCCCGTGCCCCAAACCTCCACACCCCGTGTCCCAAACCCCCACACCGCATGTCCCAAACCCCCACACCTCATGTCCCAACTTCTACCCCCCGTATCCCAAACCTCAACATCCCCGTCTCCCAAACCCCCACACCCCATGTCCCAAACCTCCACGCCCCGTATCCCAAACCTCAACGTCCCCGTGTCCCAAACCCCCACACCCCGTGTCCCAAACTCCCATACCCCGTGTCCCAAACCTCCACACCCAGTGTTCCAAACCTCCACGCATAATATTCCTTCACACCCCGTGTCCCAAACCCCCACACTCCGTGTCCAAAATCTCCACACATAATGTTCCTAAACAGCCCGTGTCCCAAACCGCGACACACTGTCCTAAACCCCCACACCCCGTGTCCCAAACCCCCACACCCCGTGTCCCAAGCCACCACACCCCATGTCCCAAGCTCCACACCCCGTATCCCAAACCTCAACATCCCTATGTCCCAAATCCCCACACCCCTGTATCCCAAACCCCCGCAGCCCGTGTCCCAAACCTCCACACCCCGTGTCCCAAACCACAACATCCCCGTGTCCCAAACCTCCACACCCCGTATCCCAAACCTCAATATCCCCGTGTACCAAACCCCCACACCCCGTGTCCCAAACCCCCACACCCCGTGCCCCAAACCTCCACACCCCGTGTCCCAAACCTCAACATCCCCGTGTCCCAAAACCCCACACTCCATGTCCCAAACCTCCACGCCTCATATCCCAAACCTCAACATCCCCGTGTCCCAAACCCCCACACCCCATGTCCCAAACCCCCACACCTCATGTCCCAACCTCTACACCCCGTATCCCAAACCTCAACATCCCCGTGTCCCAAACCCCCACACCCCATGTCCCAAACCTCCACGCCCCGTATCCCAAACCTCAACGTCCCCGTGTCCCAAAGCCCCACACCCCGTGTCCCAAACTCCCACACCCCGCGTCCCAAACCTCAACATCCCCATGTCCCAAACCCCCACACCTCATGTCCCAACCTCCACACCCCGTATCCCAAACCTCAACATCCCCATGTCCCAAATCCCCACACTCCTGTGTCCCAAACCCCCATAGCCCGTGTCCCAAACCCCCACACACCATGTCCCAACCCCACACCCCGTGTCCCAAACCTCCACCCATAATATTCCTCCACACCCCTTGTCCAAAACCGCCACACACCGTGTCCCAAACCTACACCCATAATATTCCTCCACAGCCCTTGTCCCAAACCACCACACCCCGTATCCCAATCCCCCACAGCCCGTGTCCCAAACCCCCTCACCTCATGTCCCAACCTCCACACCCCGTATCCCAAACCTCAACATCCCTGTGTCCCAAACCCCCACACCCCGTGTCCCAAACCTCAACATCCCCGTGTCCCAAACCCCCACACCTCATGTCCCGACCTCCACACCCCGTATCCCAAACCTCAACATCCCCGTGTCCCAAACCCCAACACCCCATATCCCAAACCCCCACAGCTCATGTCCCAACCTCCACACCCCGTATCCCAAACCTCAACATCCCCGTGTCCCAAACCTCCACAGCCCCTATCCCAAACCCCCACACCCCGTGTCCCAAACCCCCACACCCCGTGTCCCAAACCTCAACATCCCCGTGTCCCAAACCCCCACACCCCATGTCCCAAACCTCCACGCCTCATATCCCAAACCTCAACATCCCCGTGTCCCAAACCCCAACACCCCATATCCCAAACCCCCACAGCTCATGTCCCAACCTCCACACCCCGTATCCCAAACCTCAACATCCCCGTGTCCCAAACCCCGACACCCATGTCCCAAACCTCCACGCCCCGTATCCCAAACCTCAACATCCCTGTGTCCCAAAGCCCCACACCCCGTGTCCCAAACCCCCACACCCCGTGTCCCAAACTGCCACACACTGTGTCCCAAGCCTCCACCCATAATATTCCTCCACACCCCTTCTCCCAAACCACCACACCCCATGTCCCAAGCACCCACACCCCATGTCCCAAACCCCCACACCCCGTGTCCCAAACCCCCACACCCCTGTGTCCCAAACCCGCATGTCCCAAACCCCCACAGCCCGTGTCCCAAGCCCCCACACCCCATGTCCCAAACCCCCACACCCTGTGTCCCAAACCCCCACACCCCGTGTTCCAAGCCCCCACACACCGTGTCCCAAGCACCCACAACCCATGTCCCAAACCCCCACACCCCATGTTCCAAGCTCCCAGATCCCGTGTCCCAAACCCCCACACCCCGTGTCCCAAACCTCCATGTCCCATGTCCCAAACCTCCACGCCCCATGTCCCAAACCTCCACACCCCGTGTCCCAAACCCCCACACACTGTCTCATACCCCTACACCCCGTGTCCCAAACTGCCACACACTGTGTCCCAAACCTCCACCCATAATATTCCTCCCCACCCGTTGTCCCAAACCACCAAACCCCGTGTCCCAAACCCCCACACCCCTGTGTCCCAAACACACACAGCCCGTGTCCCAAGCCCCACACCCCATGTCCCAAACCCCCACACCCCGTGTCCCAAACCCCCAAACACCATGTCCGAACCCCACACCCCGTGTCCCAAACCTCCACCCATAATATTCCTCCACAGCCCTTGTCCCAAACCACCACACCCCGTGTCCCAATCCCCCACAGCCCGTGTCCCAAACCCCCACAGCCCGTGTCCCAAACCTCCATACCCCATGTCCCAAACCTCCACGCCCCATACCCCAAACCTCCACACCCCGTGTCCCAAACTGCCACAAACTGTGTCCCAAACCTCCACCCATAATATTCCTCCACACCCCTTGTCCCACACCACCACACCCCGTGTCCCAAACCCCCACACCCCTGTGTCCCAAACCCCCATGTCCCAAGCCCCCACACCCCGTGTCGCAAACCCCCACACCCCGTGTCCCAAGCACCCACACCCCATGTCCCAAACCCCCACACCCCGTGTTCCAAGCTCCCACATCCCGTGTCCCAAACCCCCACACCCCGTGTCCCAAACCTCCATGCCCCATGTCCTAAACCTCCGAGCCCCATGTCCCAAACCTCCACGCCCCATATCCCAAACCTCCACACCCCGTGTCCCAAACCCCCACACACTGTCTCAAACCCCCACACCCCGTGTCCCAAACTGCCACACACTGTATCCCAAACCTCCAACCATAATATTCCTCCAAACCCCTTGTCCCAAACCACCACACCACGTGTCCCAAACCCCCACACCCCTGTGTCCCAAACCCCCACAGCCCGTGTCCCAAGCCCCCACACCCCATGTCCCAAACCCCCATACCCCGTGTCCGAAACCCCCACACCCCGTGTCCCAAACTGCCACACACTGTGTCCCAAACCTCCACCCATAATATTCCTCCACACCCCGTGTCCCAAACCCCCACACCCCGTGTCCCAACCTCCACACCCCGTGGCCCAAACCTCCACACCCCGTGTCCCAAACCTCAACTTCCCCGTGTCCCAAACCCCCACACCCCATATCCCAAACCTCCATGCCTCATATCCCAAACCTCAACATCCCCGCGTCCCAAACCCCGACAGCTCATGTCCCAACCTCCACACCCCGTATCCCAAACCTCAACATCCCCGTGTCCCAAACCCCCACACCCCATGTCCCAACCCTCCACGCCCCGTATCCCAAACCTCAACGTCCCCGTGTCACAAAGCCCCACACCCCGTGTCCCAAACCCCCACACCCCGTGTCCCAAACCCCCACACCTCATGTCCCAACCTCCACACCCCGTATCCCAAACCTCAACATCCCCATGTCCCAAATCCCCACACCCCTGTGTCCCAAACCCCCACACCCCGTGTCCCAAACCTCCACACCCCGTATCCCAAACCTCAACATCCCCGTGTCCCAAACCTCCACACCCCGTATCCCAAACCCCCACACCCCGTGTCCCAAACCCCCACACCCCGTGCCCCAAACTTCCACACCCCGTGTTCCAAACCCCCACACCCTGTGTCCCAAACACCCACACTCCGTGTCCCAAATCTCCACACATAATATTCCTCGACACCCCGTGTCCCAAACCACAACATCCCCGTGTCCCAAACCTCCACACCCCGTATCCCAAACCTCAACATCCCCGTGTCCCAAAACCCCGCACTCCATGTCCCAAACCTCCACGCCTCATATCCCAAACCTCAACATCCCCGTGTCCCAAACCCCCACACCCCATGTCCCAAACCCCCACACCTCATGTCCCAACCTCTACACACCGTATGCCAAACCTCAACATCCCCGTGTCCCAAACCCCCACACCCCATGTCCCAAACCTCCACGCCCCGTATCCCAAACCTCAACGTCCCCGTGTCCCAAAGCCCCACACCCCGTGTCCCAAACTCCCATACCCCGTGTCCCAAACCTCCACACCCTGTGTTCCAAACCTCCACGCATAATATTCCTTCAAACCCCGTGTCCCAAACCCCCACACTCCGTGTCCAAAATCTCCACACATAATGTTCCTCCACACCCCGTGTCCCAAACCGCGACACACTGTCCTAAACCCCCACACCCCGTGTCCCAAACCCCCACACCCCGTGTCCCAAGCCACCACACCCCATGTCCCAAGCTCCACACCCCGTATCCCAAACCTCAACATCCCTATGTCCCAAATCCCCACACCCCTGTGTCCCAAACCCCCGCAGCCCGTGTCCCAAACCTCCACACCCCGTGTCCCAAACCACAACATCCCCGTGTCCCAAACCTCCACACCCCGGATCCCAAACCTCAACATCCCCGTGTACCAAACCCCCACACCCCGTGTCCCAAACCCCCACACCCCGTGCCCCAAACCTCCACACCCCGTGTCCCAAACCTCAACATCCCCGTGTCCCAAAACCCCACACTCCATGTCCCAAACCTCCACGCCTCATTTCCCAAACCTCAACATCCCCGTGTCCCAAACCCCCACACCCCATGTCCCAAACCCCCACACCTCATGTCCCAACCTCTACACCCCGTATCCCAAACCTCAACATCCCCGTGTACCAAACCCCCACACCCCGTGTCCCAAACCCCCACACCCCGTGCCCCAAACCTCCACACCCCGTGTCCCAAACCTCAACATCCCCGTGTCCCAAAACCCCACACTCCATGTCCCAAACCTCCACGCCTCATTTCCCAAACCTCAACATCCCCGTGTCCCAAACCCCCACACCCCATGTCCCAAACCCCCACACCTCATGTCCCAACCTCTACACCCCGTATCCCAAACCTCAACATCCCCGTGTCCCAAACCCCCACACCCCATGTCCCAAACCTCCACGCCCCGTATCCCAAACCTCAACGTCCCCGTGTCCCAAAGCCCCATACCCCGTGTCCCAAACCTCCACACCCCGTGTCCCAAACCTCCACGCCCCGTATCCCAAACCTCAACGTCCCCGTGTCCCAAACTCCCATACCCCGTGTCCCAAACCTCCACACCCTGTGTCCCAAACCTCCACCCATAATATTCCTCCACACCCCGTGTCCCAAACCCCCACACTCCGTGTCCAAAATCTCCACACATAATGTTCCTCCACACCCCGTGTCCCAAACCGCGACACACTGTCCTAAACCCCCACACCCCGTGTCCCAAACCCCCACACCCCGTGTCCCAAGCCCCCACACCCCATCTCCCAAGCTCCCATATCCCGTGTCCCAAACCCCCACTCCCCCATACCCCGTGTCCCAAACCTCCACACCCTGTGTCCCAAACCTCCACCCATAATATTCCTCCACACCCCGTGTCCCAAACCCCCACACTCCGTGTCCAAAACCTCCACACGTAATGTTCCTCCACATCCCTGTGTCTCAAATCCCCACACCCCGTACCAAACCCCCACACCCCGTGTTCCAAACCCCCACACCCTGTGTCCCAAACACCCACACTCCGTGTCCCAAATCTCCACACATAATGTTCCTCCACACCCCGTGTCCCAAACCTCGACACACTGTGTCCCAATCCCCCACAGCCCGTGTCCCAAACCCCCACAGCCCGTGTCCCAAACCCCCACAGCCCGTGTCCCAAACCTCCACACCCCATGTCCGAAACCTCCACACCCCGTATCCCAAACCTCCACACCCCGTATCCAAAACCTCAACATCCCCGTGTCCCAAATCCCCACACCCGTGTCCCAAACCCCCATAGCCCGTGTCCCAAACCTCCACACCCCGTATCCCAAACCTCAACATCCCCGTGTCCCAAACCTCCACACCCCGTATCCCAAACCCCCACACCCCGTGTCCCAAACCCCCACACCCCGTGTCCCAATCCTCCACACCCCGTGTCCCAAACCTCAACATCCCCGTGTCCAAAACCCCCACACCCCATATCCCAAACCTCCACGCCTCATATCCCAAACCTCAACATCCCCGTGTCCCAAACCCCAACACCCCATGTCCCAAATCCCCACACCCCTGTGTCCCAAACCCCCACAGCCCGTGTCCCAAACCTCCACACCCCGTGTCGAAAACCACAACATCCCCGTGTCCCAAACCTCCACACCCCGTATCCCAAACCTCAACATCCCCGTGTCCCAAACCCCCACACCCCGTGTCCCAAACCCCCACACCCCGTGCCCCAAACCTCCACACCCCGTGTCCCAAACCTCAACATCCCCGTGTCCCAAACCCCCACACCCCATGTCCCAAACCCCCACACCTCATGTCCCAACCTCTACACCCCGTATCCCAAACCTCAACATCCCCGTGTCCCAAAGCCCCACACCCCGTGTCCCAAACTCCCACACCCCGCGTCCCAAACCTCAACATCCCCATGTCCCAAACCCCCACACCTCATGTCCCAACCTCCACACCCCGTATCCCAAACCTCAACATCCCCATGTCCCAAATCCCCACACTCCTGTGTCCCAAACCCCCATAGCCCGTGTCCCAAACCCCCACACACCATGTCCCAACCCCACACCCCGTGTCCCAAACCTCCACCCATAATATTCCTCCACACCCCTTGTCCAAAACCGCCACACACCGTGTCCCAAACCTACACCCATAATATTCCTCCACAGCCCTTGTCCCAAACCACCACACCCCGTATCCCAATCCCCCACAGCCCGTGTCCCAAACCCCCTCACCTCATGTCCCAACCTCCACACCCCGTATCCCAAACCTCAACATCCCTGTGTCCCAAACCCCCACACCCCGTGTCCCAAACCTCAACATCCCCGTGTCCCAAACCCCCACACCTCATGTCCCGACCTCCACACCCCGTATCCCAAACCTCAACATCCCCGTGTCCCAAACCCCAACACCCCATATCCCAAACCCCCACAGCTCATGTCCCAACCTCCACACCCCGTATCCCAAACCTCAACATCCCCGTGTCCCAAACCTCCACAGCCCCTATCCCAAACCCCCACACCCCGTGTCCCAAACCCCCACACCCCGTGTCCCAAACCTCAACATCCCCGTGTCCCAAACCCCCACACCCCATGTCCCAAACCTCCACGCCTCATATCCCAAACCTCAACATCCCCGTGTCCCAAACCCCAACACCCCATATCCCAAACCCCCACAGCTCATGTCCCAACCTCCACACCCCGTATCCCAAACCTCAACATCCCCGTGTCCCAAACCCCGACACCCATGTCCCAAACCTCCACGCCCCGTATCCCAAACCTCAACATCCCTGTGTCCCAAAGCCCCACACCCCGTGTCCCAAACCCCCACACCCCGTGTCCCAAACTGCCACACACTGTGTCCCAAGCCTCCACCCATAATATTCCTCCACACCCCTTCTCCCAAACCACCACACCCCATGTCCCAAGCACCCACACCCCATGTCCCAAACCCCCACACCCAGTGTTCCAAGCTCCCACATCCCGTGTCCCAAACCCCCACACCCCGTGTCCCAAACCTCCATGCCCCATGTCCCAAACCTCCACGCCCCATATCCCAAACCTCCACACCCCGTGTCCCAAACTGCCACACACTGTGTCCCAAACCTCCACCCATAATATTACTCCACACCCCTTGTCCCACACCACCACACCCCGTGTCCCAAACCCCCACACCCCTGTGTCCCAAACCCGCATGTCCCAAACCCCCACAGCCCGTGTCCCAAGCCCCCACACCCCATGTCCCAAACCCCCACACCCTGTGTCCCAAACCCCCACACCCCGTGTTCCAAGCCCCCACACCCCGTGTCCCAAGCACCCACAACCCATGTCCCAAACCCCCACACCCCATGTTCCAAGCTCCCAGATCCCGTGTCCCAAACCCCCACACCCCGTGTCCCAAACCTCCATGCCCCATGTCCCAAACCTCCACGCCCCATGTCCCAAACCTCCACACCCCGTGTCCCAA
Organism: Mobula hypostoma; assembly: GCF_963921235.1. Taxonomy (NCBI): domain Eukaryota; kingdom Metazoa; phylum Chordata; class Chondrichthyes; order Myliobatiformes; family Myliobatidae; genus Mobula; species Mobula hypostoma. Next base: position 75,235,880 of record NC_086107.1, on the reverse strand, counting down.
ACCCCCACACACTGTCTCATACCCCCACACCCCGTGTCCCAAACCTCAACATCCCCGTGTCCCAAAACACAACACCCAATGTCCCAAACCTCCACGCCTCATATCCCAAACCTCAACATCCCCGTGTCCCAAACCCCAACACCCCATATCCCAAACCCCCACAGCTCATGTCCCAACCTCCACACCCCGTATCCCAAACCTCAACATCCCCGTGTCCCAAACCCCGACACCCATGTCCCAAACCTCCACGCCCCTTATCCCAAACCTCAACATCCCTGTGTCCCAAAGCCCCACACCCCGTGTCCCAAACCCCCACACCCCGTGTCCCAAACTGCCACACACTGTGTCCCAAGCCTCCACCCATAATATTCCTCCACACCCCTTCTCCCAAACCACCACACCCCATGTCCCAAGCACCCACACCCCATGTCCCAAACCCCCACACCCCGTGTTCCAAGCTCCCACATCCCGTGTCCCAAACCCCCACACCCCGTGTCCCAAACCTCCATGCCCCATGTCCCAAACCTCCACGCCCCATATCCCAAACCTCCACACCCCGTGTCCCAAACTCCCACACACTGTGTCCCAAACCTCCACCCATAATATTACTCCACACCCCTTGTCCCACACCACCACACCCCGTGTCCCAAACCCCCACACCCCTGTGTCCCAAACCCGCATGTCCCAAACCCCCACAGCCCGTGTCCCAAGCCCCCACACCCCATGTCCCAAACCCCCACACCCTGTGTCCCAAACCCCCACACCCCGTGTTCCAAGCCCCCACACCCCGTGTCCCAAGCACCCACAACCCATGTCCCAAACCCCCACACCCCATGTTCCAAGCTCCCAGATCCCGTGTCCCAAACCCCCACACCCCGTGTCCCAAACCTCCATGCCCCATGTCCCAAACCTCCACGCCCCATGTCCCAAACCTCCACACCCCGTGTCCCAAACCCCCACACAGTGTCTCATACCCCCACACCCCGTGTCCCAAACTGCCACACACTGTGTCCCAAACCTCCACCCATAATATTCCTCCCCCCCGTTGTCCCAAACCACCAAACCCCGTGTCCCAAACCCCCACACCTCATGTCCCAACCTCCACACCCCGTATCCCAAACCTCAACATCCCCATGTCCCAAATCCCCACACCCCTGTGTCCCAAACCCCCACACCCCGTGTCCCAAACCTCCACACCCCGTATCCCAAACCTCAACATCCCCGTGTCCCAAACCTCCACACCCCGTATCCCAAACCCCCACACCCCGTGTCCCAAACCCCCACACCCCGTGCCCCAAACTTCCACACCCCGTGTTCCAAACCCCCACACCCTGTGTCCCAAACACCCACACTCCGTGTCCCAAATCTCCACACATAATGTTCCTCCACACCCCGTATCCCAAACCACAACATCCCCGTGTCCCAAACCTCCACACCCCGTATCCCAAACCTCAACATCCCCGTGTACCAAACCCCCACACCCCGTATCCCAAACCCCCACACCCCGTGCCCCAAACCTCCACACCCCGTGTCCCAAACCCCCACACCGCATGTCCCAAACCCCCACACCTCATGTCCCAACTTCTACACCCCGTATCCCAAACCTCAACATCCCCGTGTCCCAAACCCCCACACCCCATGTCCCAAACCTCCACGCCCCGTATCCCAAACCTCAACGTCCCCGTGTCCCAAAGCCCCACACCCCGTGTCCCAAACTCCCATACCCCGTGTCCCAAACCTCCACACCCAGTGTTCCAAACCTCCACGCATAATATTCCTTCACACCCCGTGTCCCAAACCCCCACACTCCGTGTCCAAAATCTCCACACATAATGTTCCTAAACACCCCGTGTCCCAAACCGCGACACACTGTCCTAAACCCCCACACCCCGTGTCCCAAACCCCCACACCCCGTGTCCCAAGCCACCACACCCCATGTCCCAAGCTCCACACCCCGTATCCCAAACCTCAACATCCCTATGTCCCAAATCCCCACACCCCTGTGTCCCAAACCCCTGCAGCCCGTGTCCCAAACCTCCACACCCCGTGTCCCAAACCACAACATCCCCGTGTCCCAAACCTCCACACCCCGTATCCCAAACCTCAATATCCCCGTGTACCAAACCCCCACACCCCGTGTCCTAAACCCCCACACCCCGTGCCCCAAACCTCCACACCCCGTGTCCCAAACCTCAACATCCCCGTGTCCCAAAACCCCACACTCCATGTCCCAAACCTCCACGCCTCATATCCCAAACCTCAACATCCCCGTGTCCCAAACCCCCACACCCCATGTCCCAAACCCCCACACCTCATGTCCCAACCTCTACACCCCGTATCCCAAACCTCAACATCCCCGTGTCCCAAACCCCCACACCCCATGTCCCAAACCTCCACGCCCCGTATCCCAAACCTCAACGTCCCCGTGTCCCAAAGCCCCACACCCCGTGTCCCAAACTCCCACACCCCGCGTCCCAAACTCCCACACCCCGCGTCCCAAACCTCAACATCCCCATGTCCCAAACCCCCACACCTCATGTCCCAACCTCCACACCCCGTATCCCAAACCTCAACATCCCCATGTCCCAAATCCCCACACTCCTGTGTCCCAAACCCCCATTGCCCGTGTCCCAAACCCCCACACACCATGTCCCAACCCCACACCCCGTGTCCCAAACCTCCACCCATAATATTCCTCCACACCCCTTGTCCAAAACCGCCACACACCGTGTCCCAAACCTACACCCATAATATTCCTCCACAGCCCTTGTCCCAAACCACCACACACCGTATCCCAATCCCCCACAGCCCGTGTCCCAAACCCCCTCACCTCATGTCCCAACCTCCACACCCCGTATCCCAAACCTCAACATCCCTGTGTCCCAAACCCCCACACCCCGTGTCCCAAACCTCAACATCCCCGTGTCCCAAACCCCCACACCTCATGTCCCGACCTCCACACCCCGTATCCCAAACCTCAACATCCCCGTGTCCCAAACCTCCACAGCCCGTATCCCAAACCCCCACACCCCGTGTCCCAAACCCCCACACCCCGTGTCCCAAACCTCAACATCCCCGTGTCCCAAAACCCAACACCCCATGTCCCAAACCTCCACGCCTCATATCCCAAACCTCAACATCCCCGTGTCCCAAACCCCCACACCCCATGTCCCAAACACCCACAGCTCATGTCGCAACCTCCACACCCCGTATCCCAAACCTCAACATCCCCGTGTCCCAAACCCCCACACCCCATGTCCCAAACCTCCACACCCTGTATCCCAAACCTCAACATCCCTGTGTCCCAAACCTCCACACCCCGTGTCCCAAACCCCCCCACCCCGTGTCCGAAACCCCCACACCTTATGTCCCAACCTCCACACCCTGTGTCCCAAACCTCAACATCCCCATGTCCCAAATCCCCACACCCCTGTGTCCCAAACCCCCACAGCCCGTGTCCCAAACCTCCACACCCCGTATCCCAAACCACAACATCCCCGTGTCCCAAACCTCCACACCCCGTATCCCAAACCCCCACACCCCGTGTCCCAAAGCCCCATAGCCCGTGTCCCAAACCCCCACACCCCGAGTCCCAAACCCCCACACCCCGTGTCCCAAACCTCCACACCCCGTGTCCCAAACCTCAACATCCCCGTGTCCCAAACCCCCACACCCCATATCCCAAACCTCCACGCCTCATATCCCAAACCTCAACATCCCCGTGTCCCAAACCCCAACACCCCATGTCCCAAACCCCCACAGCTCATGTCCCAACCTCCACACCCCATATCCCAAACCTCAACATCCCCGTGTCCCAAACCCCCACACCCCATGTCCCAAACCTCAACATCCCCATGTCCCAAATCCCCACACCCCTGTGTCCCAAACCCCCACAGCCCGTATCCCAAACCTCCACACCCCGTATCCCAAACCTCAACATCCCCGTGTCCCAAACCTCCACACCCCGTATCCCAAACCCCCACACCCCGTGTCCCAAACCACCACAACCCGTGCCCCAAACCTCCACACCCCTTGTCCCAAACCCCCACACCCCATGTCCCAAACCTCCACGCCTCATATCCCAAACCTCAACATCCCCGTGTCCCAAACCACAACATCCCCTTGTCCCAAACCCCCACACCCCATGTCCCAAACCCCCACAGCTCATGTCCCAACCTCCACACCCCATATCCCAAACCTCAACATCCCCGTGTCCCAAACCCCCACACCCCAGGTCCCAAACCTCCACGCCCCGTATCCCAAACCTCCACGCCCCGTATCCCAAACCTCAACATCCCTGTGTCCCAAACCTCCACACCCCGTGTCCCAAACTCCCACACCCCATGTCCCAAACCCCCACACCTCATGTCCCAACCTCCACACCCCGTATCCCAAACCTCAACATCCCCATGTCCCAAATCCCCACACCCTGTATCCCAAACCCCCACAGACCGTGTCCCAAACCTCCACACCCTGTATCCCAAACCTCAACATCCCCGTGTCCCAAACCCCCACACCCCGTGTCCCAAACCCCCACACCCCGTGCCCCAAACCTCCACACCCCGTGTCCAAAACCTCAACATCCTCGTGTCCCAAACCCCCACACTCCATGTCCCAAACCTCCACGCCTCATATCCCAAACCTCAACATCCCCGTGTCCCAAACCCCCACACCCCATGTCCCAAACCCCGACACCTCATGTCCCAACCTCTACACCCCGTATCCCAAACCTCAACATCCCCGTGTCCCAAACCCCCACACCCCATGTCCCAAACCCCCACAGCTCATGTCCCAACCTCCACACCCCGTATCCCAAACCTCAACATCCCCGTGTCCCAAACCCCCACACCCCATGTCCCAAACCTCCACACCCCGTATCCCAAACCTCAACATCCCTGTGTCCCAAACCTCCACACCCCGTGTCCCAAACCCCCACACCCCGTGTCCCAAACCCCCACACCTCATGTCCCAACCTCCACACCCCGTATCCCAAACCTCAACATCCCCATGTCCCAAATCCCCACACCCCTGTGTCCCAAACCCCCACAGCCCGTGTCCCAAACCTCCACACCCCGTATCCCAAACCACAACATCCCTGTGTCCCAAACCTCCACACCCCGTGCCCCAAACCCCCACACCCTGTGCCCCAAACCTCCACACCCCGTGTCCCAAACCTCAATATCCCCGTGTCCCAAACCCCCACACCCCATGTCCCAAACCTCCACGCCTCATATCCCAAACCTCAACATCCCCGTGTCCCAAACCCTCAGACCCCACGTCCCAAACCCCCACACCTCATGTCCCAACCTCCACACCCCATATCCCAAACCTCAACATCCCCGTGTCCCAAACCCCCACACCCCATGTCCCAAACCTCCACTCCCCGTATCCCAAACCTCAACGTCCACTGTGTCCCAAAGCCCCACACCCCGTGTCCCAAACCCCCACACCCCGTGTCCCAAACCACAACATCCCCGTGTCCCAAACCTCCACACCCCGTGTCCCAAACCCCCACACCCCGTGTCCCAAACCTCCACACCCCGTATCCCAAACCACAACATCCCCGTGTCCCAAACCTCCACACCCCGTGTCCCAAACCCCGACACCCCGTGCCCCAAACCTCCACACCCCGTGTCCCAAACATCCACGCCTCATATCCCAAACCTCAACATCCCCGTGTCCCAAACCCTCACACCCCACGTCCCAAACCCCCACACCTCATGTCCCAACCTCCACACCCCATATCCCAAACCTCAACATCCCCGTGTCCCAAACCCCCACACCGCATGTCCCAAACCTCCACTCCCCGTATCCCAAACCTCAACGTCCCCGTGTCCCAAACCCTCACACCCCACGTCCCAAACCCCCACACCTCATGTCCCAACCTCCACACCCCATATCCCAAACCTCAACATCCCCGTGTCCCAAACCCCCACACCCCATGTCCCAAACCTCCACTCCCCGTATTCCAAACCTCAACGTCCCCGTGTCCCAAAGCCCCACACCCCGTGTCCCAAACTCCCACACCCCGCGTCCCAAACCTCCACACCGTGTCCCAAACCTCCACACTCCGTGTTCCAAATCTCCACACATAATGTTCCTCCACACCCTTTGTCCCAATCCCCCACACTCCGTGTTCCAAATCTGCACACATAATGTTCCTCCACACCCCGTGTCCCAAACCGCGACAAACTGTGTCCTAAACCCCCACACCCCGTGTCCCAAACCACCACACCCCATGTCCCAAACCTCCACACCCCGTATCCCAAACCTCAACATCCCTGTGTCCCAAACCCCCACACCCCGTGTCCCAAACCCCCACACCCCGTGTCCCAAACCCTCAGACCCCACGTCCCAAACCCCCACACCTCATGTCCCAACCTCCACACCCCATATCCCAAACCTCAACATCCCCGTGTCCCAAACCCCCACACCCCATGTCCCAAACCTCCACTCCCCGTATCCCAAACCTCAACGTCCACTGTGTCCCAAAGCCCCACACCCCGTGTCCCAAACCCCCACACCCCGTGTCCCAAACCCCCACACCCCGTGTCCCAAACCACAACAACCCCGTATCCCAAACCTCCACACCCCGTGTCCCAAACCCCCACACCCCGTGTCCCAAACCTCCACACCCCGTATCCCAAACCACAACATCCCCGTGTCCCAAACCTCCACACCCCGTGTCCCAAACCCCGACACCCCGTGCCCCAAACCTCCACACCCCGTGTCCCAAACCTCCACGCCTCATATCCCAAACCTCAACATCCCCGTGTCCCAAACCCTCACACCCCACGTCCCAAACCCCCACACCTCATGTCCCAACCTCCACACCCCATATCCCAAACCTCAACATCCCCGTGTCGCAAACCCCCACACCCCATGTCCCAAACCTCCACTCCCCGTATCCCAAACCTCAACGTCCCCGTGTCCCAAACCCTCACACCCCACGACCCAAACCCCCACACCTCATGTCCCAACCTCCACACCCCATATCCCAAACCTCAACATCCCCGTGTCCCAAACCCCCACACCCCATGTCCCAAACCTCCACTCCCCGTATCCCAAACCTCAACGTCCCCGTGTCCCAAAGCCCCACACCCCGTGTCCCAAACTCCCACACCCCGCGTCCCAAACCTCCACACCGTGTCCCAAACCTCCACACTCCGTGTTCCAAATCTCCACACATAATGTTCCTCCACACCCTGTGTCCCAAACCCCCACACTCCGTGTTCCATATCTCCACACATAATGTTCCTCCACACCCCGTGTCCCAAACCGCGACAAACTGTGTCCTAAACCCCCACACCCCGTGTCCCAAACCACCACACCCCATGTCCCAAACCCCCACACCCTGTGTCCCAAGCCCCCACACCCCATGTCCCAAGCCCCCACATCCCGTGTCCCAAACCCCCACACCCCCACACCCCGTGTCCCAAACCACCACACCCCATGTCCCAAACCCACAAACCCCGTGTCCCAAACCCCCACACTCCGTGTCCCAAATCTCCACACATAATGTTCCTCCACACCCCGTGTCCCAAACCCCCACAACCCGTGTCCCAAGCCCCCACACACCATGTCCCAAGCCCCCACATCCCATGTCCCAAACCCCCACATCCCGTGTTCCAAACCTCCACGCCCCGTATCCCAAATCTCAACGTCCCCGTGTCCCAAAGCCCCACACCCCGTGTCCCAAACTCCCACACCCCGTGCCCCAAACCTCCACACCCCGTGTCCCAAACCTCAACAACCCGTGTCCCAAACCCCCACACCCCATGTCCCAAACCTCCACGCCTCATATCCCAAACCTCAACATCCCCGTGTCCCAAACCCTCACACCCCACGTCCCAAACCCCCACACCTCATGTCCCAACCTCCACACCCCATATCCCAAACCTCAACATCCCCGTGTCCCAAACCCCCACACCCCATGTCCCAAACCTCCACTCCCCGTATCCCAAACCTCAACGTCCCCGTGTCCCAAAGCCCCACACCCCGTGTCCCAAACTCCCAGACCCCGCGTCCCAAAGCTCCACACCGTGTCCCAAACCTCCACCCATAATATTCCGCCACACCCTGTGTCCCAAACCCCCACACTCCGTGTTCCAAATCTCCACACATAATGTTTCTCCACACCCCGTGTCCCAAACCGCGACACACTGTGTCCTAAACCCCCACACTCCGTGTCCCAAACCACCACACCCCGTGTCCCAAACCCCCACACCCCCACACCCCGTGTCCCAAGCCCCCACACCCCATGTCCCAAGCCCCCACATCCCATGTCCCAAACCCCCACACCCCCACACCCCGTGTCCCAAACCACCACACCGCATGTCCCAAACCCCGACTCCCTGTGTCCCAAACCCCCACACTCCGTGTCCCAAACCTCCACACGTAATGTTCCTCCACATCCCTGTGTCTCAAACCCCCACACCCCGTCCCAAACCCACACACCCCGTGTCCTAAACCCCCACACTCCGTGTCCCAAATCTCCACACATAATGTTCCTCCACACCCCGTGTCCCAAACCCCCACAACCCGTGTCCCAAGCCCCCACACACCATGTCCCAAGCCCCCACATCCCATGTCCCAAACCCCCACATCCCGTGTTCCAAACCTCCACGCCCCGTATCCCAAACCTCAACGTCCCCGTGTCCCAAAGCCCCACACCCCGTGTCCCAAACTCCCATACCCCGTGTCCCAAACCTCCACACCCTGTGTCCCAAACCTCCACCCATAATATTCCTCCACACCCCGTGTCCCAAACCCCCACACTCCGTGTCCCAAATCTCCACACGTAATGTTCCTCCACACCCCGTGTCCCAAACGGCGACACACTGTGTCCTAAACCCCCACACCCCGTGTCCCAAACCCCCACACCCCGTGTCCCAAGCCCCCACACCCCATGTCCCAAGCTCCCACATCCCGTGTCCCAAACCCCCACACCCCCACACCCCGTGTCCCAAACCACCACACCCCATGTCCCAAACCCCCACACCCTGTGTCCCAAACCTCCACATGTAATGTTCCTCCACATCCCTGTGTCTTAAACCCCCACACCCCGTACCAAACCCCCACACCCCGTGTTCCAAACCCCCACACCCTGTGTCCCAAACACCCACACTCCGTGTCCCAAATCTCCACACATAATGTTCCTCCACACCCCGTGTCCCAAACCGCGACACACTGTGTCCTAAACCCCCACACCCCGTGTCCCAAACCTCAACATCCCCGTGTCCCAAACCCCCACACCCCATGTCCCAAACCTCCACGCCTCATATCCCAAACCTCAACATCCCCGTGTCCCAAACCCTCACACCCCACGTCTCAAACCCCCACACCTCATGTCCCAACCTCCACACCCCATATCCCAAACCTCAACATCCCCGTGTCCCAAACCCCCACACCCCATGTCCCAAACCTCCACGTCCCGTATCCCAAACCTCAACGTCCCCGTGTCCCAAAGCCCCACACCCCGTGTCCCAAACTCCCACACCCCGCGTCCCAAACCTCCACACCGTGTCCCAAACCTCCACCCATAATATTCCTCCACACCCTGTGTCCCAAACCCCGACACTCCGTGTTCGAAATCTCCACACATAATGTTCCTCCACACCCCGTGTCCCAAACCGCGACACACTGTGTCCTAAACCCCCACACCCCGTTTCCCAAACCACCACACCCCGTGTCCCAAACCCCCACACCCCGTGTCCCAGGCTCCCACACCACATGTCCCAAGCCCCCACATCCCGTGTCCCAAACCCCCACACCCCCACACCCCGTGTCCCAAACCACCACACCCCATGTCCCAAACCCCGACACCCCGTGTCCCAAACCCCCACACTCCGTGTCCCAAACCTCCACACGTAATGTTCCTCCACATCCCTGTGTCTCAAACCCCCACACCCCGTCCCAAACCCACACACCCCGTCTTCCAAACCCCCACACCCCGTGTCCCAAACCCCCACACTCCGTGTCCCAAATCTCCACACATAATGTTCCTCCACACCCCGTGTCCCAAACCCCCACAACCCGTGTCCCAAGCCCCCACACCCCATGTCCCAAGCCCCCACATCCCATGTCCCAAACCCCCACATCCCGTGTTCCAAACCCCCACACCCCCACACCCCGTGTCCCAAGCCACCACACCCCGTATCCCAAACCTCAACATCCCCGTGTCCCAAACCCCCACACCCCGTGTCCCAAACCTCCACACGTAATGTTCCTCCACATCCCTGTGTCTCAAACCCCCACACCCCGTCCCAAACCCACACACCCCGTGTTCCAAACCCCCAAACCCCGTGTCCCAAACCCCCACACTCCGTGTCCCATATCTCCACACATAATGTTCCTCCACACCCCGTGTCCCAAACCCCCACAACCCTTGTCCCAAGCCCCCACACCCCATGTCCCAAGCCCCCACATCCCATGTCCCAAACCCCCACACCTCATGTCCCAAACCCCCACACCCCGTGTCCCAAGCCCCCACACCCCATGTCCCAAACCCCCACACCCTGTGTCCCAAACCCCCACACCCCGTATCCCAAACCCCCACACCCCGTACCCCAAACCTCCACACGCCGTATCCCAAACCTCAACATCCCCGTGTCCCAAACCCCCACACCCCATGTCCCAAACCTCCATGCCTCATATCCCAAACCTCAACATCCCCGTGTCCAAAACCCTCACACCCCACGTCCCAAACCCCCACACCTCATGTCCCAACCTCCACACCCCATATCCCAAACCTCAACATCCCCGTGTCCCAAACCCCGACACCCCATGTCCCAAACACCCACAGCTCATGTCCCAACCTCCACACCCCGTATCCCAAACCTCAACATCCCCGTGTCCCAAACCCCCACACCCCATGTCCCAAACCTCCACACCCTGTATCCCAAACCTCAACATCCCTGTGTCCCAAACCTCCACACCCCGTGTCCCAAACCCCCCCACCCCGTGTCCGAAACCCCCACACCTCCTGTCCCAACCTCCACACCCCGTATCCCAAACCTCAACATCCCCATGTCCCAAATCCCCACACCCCTGTGTCCCAAACCCCCACAGCCCGTGTCCCAAACCTCCACACGCCGTATCCCAAACCACAACATCCCCGTGTCCCAAACCTCCACACCCCGTATCCCAAACCCCCACACCCCGTGTCCCAAACCCCCACACCCCGTGCCCCAAACCTCCACACCCCGTGTCCCAAACCTCAACATCCCCGTGTCCCAAACCTCAACATCCCCATGTCCCAAATCCCCACACCCCTGTGACCCAAACCCCCACAGCCCGTGTTCCAAACCTCCACACCCCATATCCCAAACCTCCACACCCCGCATCCCAAACCTCAACGTCCCTGTGTCCCAAACCTCCACACCCCGTGTCCCAAACCCCCATTCCTCATGTCCCAACCTCCACACCCCGTATCCGAAACCTCAACATCCCCGTGTCCCAAATCCCCACACCCCTGTGTCCCAAACCCCCACACCCCGTGTCCCAAACCTCCACACCCCGTGTCCCAAACCTCAACATCCCCGTGTCCCAAACCCCCACACCCCATATCCCAAACCTCCACGCCTCATATCCCAAACCTCAACATCCCCGTGTCCCAAACCCCAACACCCCATGTCCCAAACCCCCACAGCTCATGTCCCAACCTCCACACCCCATATCCCAAACCTCAACATCCCCGTGTCCTAAACCCCCACACCCCATGTCCCAAACCTCAACATCCCCATGTCCCAAATCCCCACACCCCTGTGTCCCAAACCCCCACAGCCCGTATCCCAAACCTCCACACCCCGTATCCCAAACCTCAACATCCCCGTGTCCTAAACCTCCACACCCCGTATCCCAAACCCCCACACCCCGTGTCCCAAACCACCACAACCCGTGCCCCAAACCTCCACACTCCTTGTCCCAAACCCCCACACCCCATGTCCTAAACCCCCACAGCTCATGTCCCAACCTCCACACCCCATATCCCAAACCTCAACATCCCCGTGTCCCAAACCCACACACCCCATGTCCCAAACCTCCACGCCCCGTATCCCAAACCTCCACGCCCCGTATCCCAAACCTCAACATCCCTGTGTCCCAAACCTCCACACCCCGTGTCCCAAACTCCCACACCCCATGTCCCAAACCCCCACACCTCATGTCCCAACCTCCACACCCCGTATCCCAAACCTCAACATCCCCATGTCCCAAATCCCCACACCCTGTATCCCAAACCCCCACAGCCCGTGTCCCAAACCTCCACACCCCGTATCCCAAATCACAACATCCCCGTGTCCCAAACCTCCACACCCTGTATCCCAAACCTCAACATCCCCGTGTCCCAAGCCCCCACACCCCGTGTCGCAAACCCCCACACCCCGTGTCCCAAGCACCCGCACCCCATGTCCCAAACCTCAACAACCCGTGTCCCAAACCCCCACACCCCATGTCCCAAACCTCCACGCCTCATATCCCAAACCTCAACATCCCCGTGTCCCAAACCCTCACACCCCACGTCCCAAACCCCCACACCTCATGTCCCAACCTCCACACCCCATATCCCAAACCTCAACATCCCCGTGTCCCAAACCCCCACACCCCATGTCCCAAACCTCCACTCCCCGTATCCCAAACCTCAACGTCCCCGTGTCCCAAAGCCCCACACCCCGTGTCCCAAACTCCCACACCCCGTGCATCAAACCTCCACACCCCGTGTCCAAAACCTCAACATCCTCGTGTCCCAAACCCCCACACTCCATGTCCCAAACCTCCACGCCTCATATCCCAAACCTCAACATCCCCGTGTCCCACACCCCCACACCCCATGTCCCAAACCCCGACACCTCATGTCCCAACCTCTACACCCCGTATCCCAAACCTCAACATCCCCGTGTCCCAAACCCCCACACCCCGTGTCCCAAACTCCCATACCCCGTGTCCCAAACCTCTACACCCTGTGTCCCAAACCTCCACCCATAATATTCCTCCACACCCCGTGTCCCAAACCCCCACACTCCGTGTCCCAAATCTCCACACATAATGTTCCTCCACACCCCGTGTCCCAAACCGCGACACACTGTGTCCTAAACCCCCACACCCCGTGTCCCAAACCCCCACACCCTGTGTCCCAAACACCCACACTCCGTGTCCCAAATCTCCACACATAATGTTCCTCCACACCCCGTGTCCCAAACCGCGACACACTGTGTCCTAAACCCCCACACCCCGTGTCCCAAGCCCTCACACCCCATGTCCCAAACCCCCACAACCCGTGTCCCAAGCCCCCACACCCCGTGTCCCAAGCCCCCACATCCCATGTCCCAAACCCACACATCCCGTGTCCCAAACCCCCACACCCCCACACCCCGTGTCCCAAGCCACCACACCCCGTATCCCAAACCTCAACATCCCCGTGTCCCAAACCCCCACACCCCGTGTCCCAAACCTCCACACGTAATGTTCCTCCACACCCTGTGTCCCAAACCCACACACCCCGTGTCCCAAGCCCCAACACTCCATGTCCAAAACCCCCACACCCCGTGTCCCAAGCCCCAGCACCCCATGTCCCAAACCCCCACACCCCGTGTCCCAAGCCCCCACACCCCGTGTCGCAAACCCCCACACCCCGTGTCCCAAGCACCCGCACCCCATGTCCCAAACCTCAACAACCCGTGTCCCAAACCCCCACACCCCATGTCCCAAACCTCCACGCCTCATATCCCAAACCTCAACATCCCCGTGTCCCAAACCCTCACACCCAACGTCCCAAACCCCCACACCTCATGTCCCAACCTCCACACCCCATATCCCAAACCTCAACATCCCCGTGTCCCAAACCCCCACACCCCATGTCCCAAACCTCCACTCCCCGTATCCCAAACCTCAACGTCCCCGTGTCCCAAAGCCCCACACCCCGTGTCCCAAACTCCCACACCCCGCGTCCCAAAGCTCCACACCGTGTCCCAAACCTCCACCCATAATATTCCTCCACACCCTGTGTCCCAAACCCCCACACTCCGTGTTCCAAATCTCCACACATAATGTTCCTCCACACCCCGTGTCCCAAACCGCGACACACTGTGTCCTAAACCCCCACACCCCGTGTCCCAAACCACCACACCCCGTGTCCCAAACCCCCACACCCCCACACCCCGTGTCCCAAACCACCACACCCCATGTCCCAAACCCCGACTCCCTGTGTCCCAAACCCCCACACTCCGTGTCCCAAACCTCCACACGTAATGTTCCTCCACATCCCTGTGTCTCAAACCCCCACACCCCGTCCCAAACCCCCACACTCCGTGTCCCATATCTCCACACATAATGTTCCTCCACACCCCGTGTCCCACACCCCCACAACCCGTGTCCCAAGCCCCCACACCCCATGTCCCAAGCCCCCACATCCAATGTCCCAAACCCCCACATCCCGTGTTCCAAACCCCCACAACCCCCACACCCCGTGTCCCAAGCCACCACACCCCGTATCCCAAACTTCAACATCCCCGTGTCCCAAACCCCCACACCCCGTGTCCCAAACCTCCACACGTAATGTTCCTCCACACCCTGTGTCCCAAACCCCCACACCCCGTGTCCCAAGCCCCCACACCTCATGTCCCAAACCACCACACCCCGTGTCCCAAGCCCCCACACCCCATGTCCCAAACCCCCACACCCTGTGTCCCAAACCCCCACACCCATGTCCCAAGCCCCCACACCCCGTGTCCCAAGCCCCCACACCCCGTGTCGCAAACCCCCACACCCCGTGTCCCAAGCACCCGCACCCCATGTCCCAAACCCCCACACCCCGTGTTCCAAGCTCCCACATCCCGTGTCCCAAACCCCGACACCCCGTGTCCCAAACCTCCATGCCCCATGTCCCAAACCTCCACGCCCCATGTCCCAAACCTCCACACCCCCTGTCCCAAACCCCCACACACCGTCTCAAACCCCCACACCCCATGTCCAAAACTGCCACACACTGTGTCCCAAACCTCACACCCCGTGTCCCAAACCTCCATGCCTCGTATCCGAAACCCCACACCCCGTGTCCAAAAGCCCCACACCCCGTGTCCCAAACCACCACACCCCGTGTCCCAAACCTCCACCCATAATATTCCTCCACACCCCTTGTCCAAAACCGCCACCCACCGTGTCCCAAACCTCCACCCATAATATTCCTCCACAGCCCTTGTCCCAAACCACCACAGCCCGTGTCCCAATCCCCCACAGCCCGTGTCCCAAACCCCCACAGCCCGTGTTCCAAACCTCCACACCCCATGTCCCAAACCTCCACACCCCGCATCCCAAACCCCCACACCCCGTGTCCCAAACCCCCACACCCCGTGCCCCAAACCTCCACACGCCGTATCCCAAACCTCAACATCCCCGTGTCCCAAACCCCCACACCCCATGTCCCAAACCTCCATGCCTCATATCCCAAACCTCAACATCCCCGTGTCCAAAACCCTCACACCCCACGTCCCAAACCCCCACACCTCATGTCCCAACCTCCACACCCCATATCCCAAACCTCAACATCCCCGTGTCCCAAACCCCGACACCCAATGTCCCAAACACCCACAGCTCATGTCCCAACCTCCACACCCCGTATCCCAAACCTCAACATCCCCGTGTCCCAAACCCCCACACCCCATGTCCCAAACCTCCACACCCTATATCCCAAACCTCAACATCCCTGTGTCCCAAACCTCCACACCCCGTGTCCCAAACCCCCCCACCCCGTGTCCGAAACCCCCACACCTCATGTCCCAACCTCCACACCCCGTATCCCAAACCTCAACATCCCCATGTCCCAAATCCCCACACCCCTGTGTCCCAAACCCCCACAGCCCGTGTCCCAAACCTCCACACCCCGTATCCCAAACCACAACATCCCCGTGTCCCAAACCTCCACACCCCGTATCCCAAACCCCCACACCCCGTGTCCCAAACCCCCACACCCCGTGTCCCAAACCCCCACACCCCGTGCCCCAAACCTCCACACCCCGTGTCCCAAACCTCAACATCCCCGTGTCCCAAACCTCAACATCCCCATGTCCCAAATCCCCACACCCCTGTGTCCCAAACCCCCACAGCCCGTGTCCCAAACCTCCACACCCCGTATCCCAAACCTCAACAGCCCCGTGTCCCAAACCTCCACACCCCGTATCCCAAACCCCCACACCCCGTGTCCCAAACCCCCACAACCCGTGCCCCAAACCTCCACACCCCATGTCCCAAACCCCCACACCCCATGTCCCAAACCTCCACGCCTCATATCCCAAACCTCAACATCCCCGTGTCCCAAACCCCCACACCCCATGTCCCAAACCCCCACAGCTCATGTCCCAACGTCCACACCCCATATCCCAAACCTCAATGTCCCCGTGTCCCAAACCCCCACAGCCCGTGTTCCAAACCTCCACACCCCATGTCCCAAACCTCCACACCCCGCATCCCAAACCTCAACGTCCCTGTGTCCCAAACCTCCACACCCCGTGTCCCAAACCCCCATTCCTCATGTCCCAACCTCCACACCCCGTATCCGAAACCTCAACATCCCCGTGTCCCAAATCCCCACACCCCTGTGTCCCAAAGCCCAATAGCCCGTGTCCCAAACCCCGACACCCCGAGTCCCAAACCCCCACACCCCGTGTCCCAAACCTCCACACCCCGTGTCCCAAACCTCAACATCCCCGTGTCACAAACCCCCACACCCCATATCCCAAAACTCCACGCCTCATATCCCAAACCTCAACATCCCCGTGTCCCAAACCCCAACACCCCATGTCCCAAACCCCCACAGCTCATGTCCCAACCTCCACACCCCATATCCCAAACCTCAACATCCCCGTGTCCCAAACCCCCACACCCCATGTCCCAAACCTCAACATTCCCATGTCCCAAAGCCCCACACCCCGTGTCCCAAACTCCCACACCCCGCGTCCCAAACCTCCACACCGTGTCCCAAACCTCCACTCTCCGTGTTCCAAATCTCCACACATAATGTTCCTCCACACCCTGTGTCCCAAACCCCCACACTCCGTGTTCCAAATCTCCACACATAATGTTCCTCCACACCCCGTGTCCCAAACCGCGACACACTGTGTCCTAAACCCCCACACCCCGTGTCCCAAACCCACACACCCCATGTCCCAAACCTCCACGCCTCATATCCCAAACCTCAACATCCCCGTGTCCCAAACCCCCACACCCCATGTCCCAAACCCCCACAGCTCATGTCCCAACCTCCACACCCCATATCCCAAACCTCAACATCCCCGTGTCCCAAACCCCCACACCCCATGTCCCAAACCTCCACGCCCCGTATCCCAAACCTCCACGCCCCGTATCCCAAACCTCAACATCCCTGTGTCCCAAACCTCCACACCCCGTGTCCCAAACTCCCACACCCCATGTCCCAAACCCCCACACCTCATGTCCCAACCTCCACACCCCGTATCCCAAACCTCAACATCCCCATGTCCCAAATCCCCACACCCTGTATCCCAAACCCCCACAGCCCGTGTCCCAAACCTCCACACCCCGTATCCCAAACCACAACATCCCCGTGTCCCAAACCTCCACACCCTGTATCCCAAACCTCAACATCCCCGTGTCCCAAACCCCCACACCCCGTGTCCCAAACCCCCACACCCCGTGCCCCAAACCTCCACACCCCGTGTCCAAAACCTCAACATCCTCGTGTCCCAAACCCCCACACTCCATGTCCCAAACCTCCACGCCTCATATCCCAAACCTCAACATCCCCGTGTCCCACACCCCCACACCCCATGTCCCAAACCCCGACACCTCATGTCCCAACCTCTACACCCCGTATCCCAAACCTCAACATCCCCGTGTCCCAAACCCCCACACCCCGTGTCCCAAACTCCCATACCCCGTGTCCCAAACCTCTACACCCTGTGTCCCAAACCTCCACCCATAATATTCCTCCACACCCCGTGTCCCAAACCCCCGCACTCCGTGTCCCAAATCTCCACACATAATGTTCCTCCACACCCCGTGTCCCAAACCGCGACACACTGTGTCCTAAACCCCCACACCCCGTGTCCCAAACCCCCACACCCTGTGTCCCAAACACCCACACTCCGTGTCCCAAATCTCGACACATAATGTTCCTCCACACCCCGTGTCCCAAACCGCGACACACTGTGTCCTAAACCCCCACACCCCGTGTCCCAAGCCCTCACACCCCATGTCCCAACCCCCACAACCCGTGTCGCAAGCCCCCACACCCCGTGTCCCAAGCCCCCACATCCCATGTCCCAAACCCCCACATCCCGTGTCCCAAACCCCCACACCCCCACACCCCGTGTCCCAAGCCACCACACCCCGTATCCCAAACCTCAACATCCCCGTGTCCCAAACCCCCACACCCCGTGTCCCAAACCTCCACACGTAATGTTCCTCCACACCCTGTGTCCCAAACCCACACACCCCGTGTCCCAAGCCCCAACACTCCATGTCCAAAACCCCCACACCCCGTGTCCCAAGCCCCCGCACTCCATGTCCCAAACCCCCACACCCTGTGTCCCAAACCCCCACACCCATGTCCCAACCCCCCACACCCCGTGTCACAAGCCCCCACACCCCGTGTCGCAAACCCCCACACCCCGTGTCCCAAGCACCCGCACCCCATGTCCCAAACCTCAACAACCCGTGTCCCAAACCCCCACACCCCATGTCCCAAACCTCCACGCCTCATATCCCAAACCTCAACATCCCCGTGTCCCAAACCCTCACACCCCACGTCCCAAACCCCCACACCTCATGTCCCAACCTCCACACCCCATATCCCAAACCTCAACATCCCCGTGTCCCAAACCCCCACACCCCATGTCCCAAACCTCCACTCCCCGTATCCCAAACCTCAACGTCCCCGTGTCCCAAAGCGCCACACCCCGTGTCCCAAACTCCCACACCCCGCGTCCCAAAGCTCCACACCGTGTCCCAAACCTCCACCCATAATATTCCTCCACACCGTGTCCCAAACCCCCACACTCCGTGTTCCAAATCTCCACACATAATGTTCCTCCACACCCCGTGTCCCAAACCGCGACACACTGTGTCCTGAACCCCCACACCCCGTGTCCCAAACCACCACACCCCGTGTCCCAAACCCCCACACCCCCACACCCCGTGTCCCAAACCACCACACCCCATGTCCCAAACCCCGACTCCCTGTGTCCCAAACCCCCACACTCCGTGTCCCAAACCTCCACACGTAATGTTCCTCCACATCCCTGTGTCTCAAACCCCCACACCCCGTCCCAAACCCCCACACCCCGTGTCCCAAACTCCCATACCCCGTGTCCCAAACCTCTACACCCTGTGTCCCAAACCTCCACATATAATGTTCCTCCACACCCCGTGTCCCAAACCCCCACAACCCCTGTCCCAAGCCCCCATACACCATGTCCCAAGCCCCCACATCCCATGTCCCAAACCCCCACATCCCGTGTTCCAAACCTCCACGCCCCGCATCCCAAACCTCAACGTCCCCGTGTCCCAAAGCCCCACACCCCGTGTCCCAAACTCCCACACCCCGTGCCCCAAACCTCCACACCCCGTGTCCCAAACCTCAACAACCCGTGTCCCAAACCCCCACACCCCATGTCCCAAACCTCCATGCCTCATATCCCAAACCTGAACATCCCCGTGTCCCAAACCCTCACACCCCACGTCCCAAACCCCCACACCACATGTCACAACCTCCACACCCCATATCCCAAACCTCAACATCCCCGTGTCCCAAACCCCCACACCCCATGTCCCAAACCACCACTCCCCGTATCCCAAACCTCAACGTCCCCGTGTCCCAAAGCCCCACACCCCGTGTCCCAAACTCCCAGACCCCGCGTCACAAACCTCCACACCGTGTCCCAAACCTCCACCCATAATATTCCTCCACACCCTGTGTCCCAAACCCCAACACTCCGTGTTCCAAATCTCCACACATAATGTTCCTCCACACCCCGTGTCCCAAACCGCGACACACTGTGTCCTAAACCCCCACACCCCGTGTCCCAAACCACCACACCCCGTGTCCCAAACCCCCACACCCCGTGTCCCAAGCCCCCACACCCCATGTCCCAAGCCCCCACATCCCATGTCCCAAACCCCCACACGCCCACACCCCGTGTCCCAAACCACCACACCCCATGTCCCAAACCCCGACTCCGTGTGTCCCAAACCCCCACACTCCGTGTCCCAAACCTCCACACGTAATGTTCCTCCACATCCCTGTGTCTCAAACCCCCACACCCCGTCCCAAACCCACACACCCCGTGTCCTAAACCCCCACACTCCGTGTCCCAAATCTCCACACATAATGTTCCTCCACACCCCGTGTCCCAAACCCCCACAACCCGTGTCCCAAGCCCCCACACACCATGTCCCAAGCCCCCACATCCCATGTCCCAAACCCCCACATCCCGTGTTCCAAACCTCCACGCCCCGTATCCCAAACCTCAACGTCCCCGTGTCCCAAAGCCCCACACCCCGTGTCCCAAACTCCCATACCCCGTGTCCCAAACCTCCACACCCTGTGTCCCAAACCTCCACCCATAATATTCCTCCACACCCCGTGTCCCAAACCCCCACACTCCGTGTCCCAAATCTCCACACATAATGTTCCTCCACACCCCGTGTCCCAAACCGCGACACACTGTGTCCTAAACCCCCACACCCCGTGTCCCAAACCCCCACACCCCGTGTCCCAAGCCCCCACACCCCATGTCCCAAGCTCCCACATCCCGTGTCCCAAACCCCCACACCCCCACACCCCGTGTCCCAAACCACAACACCCCATGTCCCAAACCCCGACACCCAGTGTCCCAAACCTCCACATGTTATGTTCCTCCATATCCCTGTGTCTCAAACCCCCACACCCCGTACCAAACCCCCACACCCCGTGTTCCAAACCCCCACACCCTGTGTCCCAAACACCCACACTCCGTGTCCCAAATCTCCACAAATAATGTTCCTCCACACCCCGTGTCCCAAACCGCGACACACTGTGTCCTAAACCCCCACACCCCGTGTCCGAAGCCCTCACACCCCATGTCCCAAACCCCCACACCCAGTGTCCCAAACCTCCACATCCCATGTCCCAAACCCCCACATCCCGTGTCCCAAACCCCCACACCCCCGCACCCCGTGTCCCAAGCCACCACACCCCGTATCCCAAACCTCAACATCCCCGTGTCCCAAACCCGCACACCCCGTGTCCCAAACCTCCACACGTAATGTTCCTCCACACCCTGTGTCCCAAACCCACACACCCCGTTTCCCAAGCCCCCACACCCCATGTCCCAAACCCCCACACCCCGTGTCCCAAGCCCCCGCACCCCATGTCCCAAACCCCCACACCCTGTGTCCCAAACCCCCACACCCATGTCCCAAGCCCCCACACCCCGTGTCCCAAGCCCCCACACCCCGTGTCCCAAACCCCCACACCCCGTGTCCCAAGCACCCGCACCCCATGTCCCAAACCCCCACACCCCGTGTTCCAAGCTCCCACATCCCGTGTCCCAAACCCCCACACCCCGTGTCCCAAACCTCCATGCCCCATGTCCCAAACCTCCACGCCCCATGTCCCAAACCTCCACACCCCCTGTCCCAAACCCCCACACACCGTCTCAAACCCCCACACCCCATGTCCAAAACTGCCACACACTGTCCCAAACCTCCACCCATAATATTCCTCCACACCCCTTGTCTCAAACCACCACACCCCGTATCCCAAACCCCCACACCCCTGTGTCCCAAACCCCCACAGCCCGTGTCCCAAGCCCCCACACCCCATGTCCCAAGCCCCCACACCCCGTGCCCCAAACCCCACACCCCGTGTCCCAAACCTCCATGCCTCGTATCCCAAACCCCACACCCCGTGTCCAAAAACCCCACACCCCATGTCCCAGCCCACACTCCCCATGTCCCAAGCCCCCACACCCCGTGTCCCAAACCCCCACACCCCGTGTCCCAAACCTCCATGCCCCATGTCCCAAACCTCCACGCCCCATGTCCCAAACCTCCACACCCCCTGTCCCAAACCCCCACACACCGTCTCAAACCCCCACACCCCATGTCCAAAACTGCCACACACTGTCCCAAACCTCCACCCATAATATTCCTCCACACCCCTTGTCTCAAACCACCACACCCCGTATCCCAAACCCCCACACCCCTGTGTCCCAAACCCCCACAGCCCGTGTCCCAAGCCCCCACACCCCATGTCCCAAGCCCCCACACCCCGTGCCCCAAACCCCACACCCCGTGTCCCAAACCTCCATGCCTCGTATCCCAAACCCCACACCCCGTGTCCAAAAACCCCACACCCCATGTCCCAGCCCACACTCCCCATGTCCCAAGCCCCCACACCCCGTGCCCCAAACCCCACACCCCGTGTCCCAAACCTCCATGCCTCGTATCCCAAACCCCACACCCCGTGTCCAAAAACCCCACACCCCGTGTCCCAAACCACTATACCCCGTGTCCCAAACCTCCACCCATAATATTCCTCCACACCCCTTGTCCAAAACCGCCATACACCGTGTCCCAAACCTCCACCCATAATATTCCTCCACAACCCTTGTCCCAAACCACCACAGCCCGTGTCCCAATCCCCCACAGCCCGTGTCCCAAACCCCCACAGCCCGTGTCCCAAACCCCCACACCCCATGTCCCAAACCTCCACACCCCGTATCCCAAACCTCAACGTCCCTGTGTCCCAAACCTCCACACCCTGTGTCCCAAATCCCCATTCCTCATGTCCCAACCTCCACACCCCGATTCCCAAACCTCAACATCCCCGTGTCCCAAATCCCCACACCCCTGTGACCCAAACCCCCACAGCCCGTGTCCCAAACCTCCACACCCCATATCCCAAACCTCAACATCCCCGTGTCCCAAACCTCCACACCCCGTGTCCCAAACCTCAACATTCACGTGTCCCAAACCCCCACACCCCATGTCCCAAACCTCCATGCCTCATATCCCAAACCTCAACATCCCCGTGTCCCAAACCCCCACACCCCATGTCCCAAACCCCCACAGCTCATGTCCCAACCTCCACACCCCGTATCCCAAACCTCAACATCCCCGTGTCCCAAACCCCCACACCCCATGTCCCAAACCCCCACACCTCATGTCCCAACCTCCACACCCCGTATCCCAAACCTCAACATCCCCATGTCCCAAATCCCCACACCCCTGTGTCCCAAACCCCCACAGCCCGTGTCCCAAACCTCCACACCCCGTATCCTAAACCACAACATCCCCGTGTCCCAAACCTCCACACCCCGTGTCCCAACCCCCCACACCCCGTGCCCCAAACCTCCACACCCCGTGTCCCAAACCTCAACATCCCCGTGTCCCAAACCCCCACACCCCATGTCCCAAACCTCCACGCCTCATATCCCAAACCTCAACATCCCCGTGTCCCAAACCCTCAGACCCCACGTCCCAAACCCCACACCTCATGTCCCAACCTCCACACCCCATATCCCAAACCTCAACATCCCCGTGTCCCAAACCCCCACACCCCATGTCCCAAACCTCCATGCCTCATATCCCAAACCTCAACATCCCCGTGTCCCAAACCCCCACACCCCATGTCCCAAACCCCCACAGCTCATGTCCCAACCTCCACACCCCGTATCCCAAACCTCAACATCCCCGTGTCCCAAACCCCCACACCCCATGTCCCAAACCCCCACACCTCATGTCCCAACCTCCACACCCCGTATCCCAAACCTCAACATCCCCATGTCCCAAATCCCCACACCCCTGTGTCCCAAACCCCCACAGCCCGTGTCCCAAACCTCCACACCCCGTATCCTAAACCACAACATCCCCGTGTCCCAAACCTCCACACCCCGTGTCCCAACCCCCCACACCCCGTGCCCCAAACCTCCACACCCCCGGTCCCAAACCGCAACATCCCCGTGTCCCAAACCCCCACACCCCATGTCCCAAACCTCCACGCCTCATATCCCAAACCTCAACATCCCCGTGTCCCAAACCCTCAGACCCCACGTCCCAAACCCCACACCTCATGTCCCAACCTCCACACCCCATATCCCAAACCTCAACATCCCCGTGTCCCAAACCCCCACACCCCATGTCCCAAACCTCCACTCCCCGTATCCCAAACCTCAACGTCCCCTGTGTCCCAAACCCCCACAGCCCGTGTCCCAAACCTCCACACCCCGTATCCCAAACCACAACATCCCCGTGTCCCAAACCTCCACACCCCGTGTCCCAAACCCCCACACCCCGTGCCCCAAACCTCCACACCCCGTGTCCCAAACCTCCACGCCTCATATCCCAAACCTCAACATCCCCGTGTCACAAACCCTCACACCCCACGTCCCAAACCCCCACACCTCATGTCCCAACCTCCACACCCCATATCCCAAACCTCAACATCTCCGTGTCCCAAACCCCCACACCCCATGTCCCAAACCTCCACTCCCCGTATCCCAAACCTCAACGTCCCCGTGTCCCAAACCCCCACACTCCGTGTCCCAAACCTCCACACGTAATGTTCCTCCACATCCCTGTGTCTCAAACCCCCACACCCCGTCTCAAACCCACACACCCCGTGTCCTAAACCCCCACACTCCGTGTCCCAAATCTCCACACATAATGTTCCTCCACACCCCGTGTCCCAAACCCCCACAACCCGTGTCCCAAGCCCCCACACACCATGTCCCAAGCCCCCACATCCCATGTCCCAAGCCCCCACATCCCGTGTTCCAAACCTCCACGCCCCGTATCCCAAACCTCAACGTCCCCGTGTCCCAAAGCCCCACACCCCGTGTCCCAAACTCCCACACCCCGCGTCCCAAACCTCCACACCGTATCCCAAACCTCCACCCATAATATTCCTCCACACCCTGTGTCCCAAACCCCCACACTCCGTGTTCCAAATCTCCACACATAATGTTCCTCCACACCCCGTGTCCCAAACCGCGACACACTGTGTCCTAAACCCCCACACCCCGTGTTCCAAACCCCCACACCCCGTGTCCCAAACCCCCACACCCCTTGTCCCAAGCCCCCACACCCCATGTCCCAAGCCCCCACATCCCATGTCCCAAACCCCCACACCCCCACACCCCATGTCCCAAACCACCACACCCCATGTCCCAAACCCCGACTCCCCGTGTCCCAAACCTCCACACGTAATGTTCCTCCACATCCCTGTGTCTCAAACCCCCACACCCCGTCTCAAACCCACACACCCCGTGTCCTAAACCCCCACACTCCGTGTCCCAAATCTCCACACATAATGTTCCTCCACACCCCGTGTCCCAAACCCCCACAACCCGTGTCCCAAGCCCCCACACACCATGTCCCAAGCCCCCACATCCCATGTCCCAAGCCCCCACATCCCGTGTTCCAAACCTCCACGCCCCGTATCCCAAACCTCAACGTCCCCGTGTCCCAAAGCCCCACACCCCGTGTCTCAAACTCCCATACCCCGTGTCCCAAACCTCCACACCCTGTGTTCCAAACCTCCACCCATAATATTCCTCCACACCCCGTGTCCCAAACCCCCACACTCCGTGTCCCAAATCTCCACACATAATGTTCCTCCACACCCCGTGTCCCAAACCGCGACACACTGTGTCCTAAACCCCCACACCCCGTGTCCCAAACCCCCACACCCCGTGTCCCAAGCCCCCACACCCCATGTCCCAAGCTCCCACATCCCGTGTCCCAAACCCCCACACCTCCACACCCCGTGTCCCAAACCACCACACCCCATGTCCCAAACCCCCACACCCAGTGTCCCAAACCTCCACATGTAATATTCCTCCACATCCCTGTGTCTCAAACCCCCACACCCCGTACCAAACCCCCACACCCCGTGTTCCAAACCCCCACACCCTGTGTCCCAAACACCCACACTCCGTGTCCCAAATCTCCACACATAATGTTCCTCCACACCCCGTGTCCCAAACCGCGACACACTGTGTCCTAAACCCCCACACCCCGTGTCCCAAGCCCTCACACCCCATGTCCCAAACCCCCACAACCCGTGTCCCAAGCCCCCACACCCCGTGTCCCAAGCCCCCACATCCCATGTCCCAAACCCCCACATCCCGTGTCCCAAACCCCCACACCCCCACACCCCGTGTCCCAAGCCACCACACCCCGTATCCCAAACCTCAACATCCCCGTGTCCCAAACCCCCACACCCCGTGTCCCAAACATCCACACGTAATGTTCCTCCACACCCTGTGTCCCAAACCCACACACCCCGTGTCCCCAGCCCCCACACCCCATGTCCCAAACCCCCACACCCCGTGTCCCAAGACACAAAAACCCCATGTCCCAAACCCCCACACCCTGTGTCCCAAACCCCCACACCTATGTCCCAAGCCCCCACACCCCGTGTCCCAAGCCCCCACACCCCGTGTCGCAAACCCCCACACCCCGTGTCCCAAGCACCCGCACCCCATGTCCCAAACCCCCACACCCCGTGTTCCAAGCTCCCACATCCCGTGTCCCAAACCCCCACAGCCCGTGTCCCAAACCCCCACACCTCATGTCCCAACCTCCACACCCCGTATCCCAAACCTCAACATCCCCATGTCCCAAATCCCCACACCCCTGTGTCCCAAACCCCCACAGCCCGTGTCCCAAACCTCCACACCCCGTATCCCAAACCACAACATCCCCGTGTC
Organism: Mobula hypostoma; assembly: GCF_963921235.1. Lineage (NCBI taxonomy): Eukaryota > Metazoa > Chordata > Chondrichthyes > Myliobatiformes > Myliobatidae > Mobula > Mobula hypostoma. The sequence continues at coordinate 75,209,154 of NC_086107.1, read as the reverse complement.
CCAAACCTCCACACCCCGTGTCCCAAACCCCCACACCCCGTGCCCCAAACCTCCACACCCCGTGTCCCAAACCTCAACATCCCCGTGTCCCAAACCCCCACACCCCATGTCCCAAACCTCCACGCCTCATATCCCAAACCTCAACATCCCCGTGTCCCAAACCCTCAGACCCCACTTCCCAAACCCCCACACCTCATGTCCCAACCTCCACACCCCATATCCCAAACCTCAACATCCCCGTGTCCCAAACCCCAACACCCCATGTCCCAAATCTCCACTCCCCGTATCGCAAACCTCAACGTCCCCTGTGTCCCAAGCCCCCACAGCCCGTGTCCCAAACTCCCACACCCCGTATCCCAAACCACAACATCCCCGTGTCCCAAACCTCCACACCCCGTGTCCCAAACCCCCACACCCCGTGCCCCAAACCTCCACACCCCGTGTCCCAAACCTCAACAACCCGTATCCCAAACCCCCACACCCCGTATCCCAAACCTCCACACCCCGTATCCCAAACCCCCACACCCCGTGCCTCAAACCTCCACACCCCGTGTCCCAAACCTCAACAACCCGTGTCCCAAACCCCCACACCCCATGTCCCAAACCTCCACGCCTCATATCCCAAACCTCAACATCCCCGTGTCCCAAACCCTCACACCCCACGTCCCAAACCCCCACACCTCATGTCCCAACCTCCACACCCCATATCCCAAACCTCAACATCCCCGTGTCCCAAACCCCCACACCCCATGTCCCAAACCTCCACTCCCCGTATCCCAAACCTCAACGTCCCCGTGTCCCAAAGCCCCACACCCCGTGTCCCAAACTCCCACACCCCGCGTCCCAAACCTCCACACCGTGTCCCAAACCTCCACCCATAATATTCCTCCACACCCTGTGTCCCAAACCCCCAAACTCCGTGTTCCAAATCTCCACACATAATGTTCCTCCACACCCCGTGTCCCAAATCGCGACACACTGTGTCCTAAACCTCCACACCCCGTGTCCCAAACCACCACACTCCGTGTCCCAAACCCCCACACCCCGTGTCCCAAGCCCCCACACCCCATGTCCCAAACCCCCACAGCTCATGTCCCAACCTCCACACCCCGTATCCCAAACCTCCACACCCCGTGTCCCAAACCCCCACACCCCGTGCCCCAAACCTCCACACCCCGTGTCCCAAACCTCAACAACCCGTATCCCAAACCCCCACACCCCGTATCCCAAACCTCCACACCCCGTATCCCAAACCCCCACACCCCGTGCCTCAAACCTCCACACCCCGTGTCCCAAACCTCAACAACCCGTGTCCCAAACCCCCACACCCCCTGTCCCAAACCTCCACGCCTCATATCCCAAACCTCAACATCCCCGTGTCCCAAACCCTCACACCCCACGTCCCAAACCCCCACACCTCATGTCCCAACCTCCACACCCCATATCCCAAACCTCAACATCCCCGTGTCCCAAACCCCCACACCCCATGTCCCAAACCTCCACTCCCCGTATCCCAAACCTCAACGTCCCCGTGTCCCAAAGCCCCACACCCCGTGTCCCAAACTCCCACACCCCGCGTCCCAAACCTCCACACCGTGTCCCAAACCTCCACCCATAATATTCCTCCACACCCTGTGTCCCAAACCCCCAAACTCCGTGTTCCAAATCTCCACACATAATGTTCCTCCACACCCCGTGTCCCAAACCGCGACACACTGTGTCCTAAACCTCCACACCCCGTGTCCCAAACCACCACACTCCGTGTCCCAAACCCCCACACCCCGTGTCCCAAGCCCCCACACCCCATGTCCCACGCCCCCACATCCCGTGTCCCAAACTCCCACACCTCATGTCCCAACCTCCACACCCCGTATCCCAAACCTCAACATCCCCATGTCCCAAATCCCCACACCCCTGTGTCCCAAACCCCCACAGCCCGTGTCCCAAACCTCCACACCCCGTATCCCAAACCACAACATCCCCGTGTCCCAAACCTCCACACCCCGTGTCCCAAACCCCCACACCCCGTGCCCCAAACCTCCACACCCCGTGTCCCAAACCTCAACATCCCCGTGTCCCAAACCCCCACACCCCATGTCCCAAACCTCCACGCCTCATATCCCAAACCTCAACATCCCCGTGTCCCAAACCCTCAGACCCCTCGTCCCAAACCCCCACACCTCATGTCCCAACCTCCACACCCCATATCCCAAACCTCAACATCCCCGTGTCCCAAACCCCAACACCCCATGTCCCAAATCTCCACTCCCCGTATCGCAAACCTCAACGTCCCCTGTGTCCCAAGCCCCCACAGCCCGTGTCCCAAACTCCCACACCCCGTATCCCAAACCACAACATCCCCGTGTCCCAAACCTCCACACCCCGTGTCCCAAACCCCCACACCCCGTGCCCCAAACCTCCACACCCCGTGTCCCAAACCTCAACAACCCGTATCCCAAACCCCCACACCCCGTATCCCAAACCTCCACACCCCGTATCCCAAACCCCCACACCCCGTGCCTCAAACCTCCACACCCCGTGTCCCAAACCTCAACAACCCGTGTCCCAAACCCCCACACCCCATGTCCCAAACCTCCACGCCTCATATCCCAAACCTCAACATCCCCGTGTCCCAAACCCTCACACCCCACGTCCCAAACCCCCACACCTCATGTCCCAACCTCCACACCCCATATCCCAAACCTCAACATCCCCGTGTCCCAAACCCCCACACCCCATGTCCCAAACCTCCACTCCCCGTATCCCAAACCTCAACGTCCCCGTGTCCCAAAGCCCCACACCCCGTGTCCCAAACTCCCACACCCCGCGTCCCAAACCTCCACACCGTGTCCCAAACCTCCACCCATAATATTCCTCCACACCCTGTGTCCCAAACCCCCAAACTCCGTGTTCCAAATCTCCACACATAATGTTCCTCCACACCCCGTGTCCCAAACCGCGACACACTGTGTCCTAAACCTCCACACCCCGTGTCCCAAACCACCACACTCCGTGTCCCAAACCCCCACACCCCGTGTCCCAAGCCCCCACACCCCATGTCCCACGCCCCCACATCCCGTGTCCCAAACTCCCACACCCCCACACCCCGTGTCCCAAACCACCACACCCCATGTCCCAAACCCCGACACCCCGTGTCCCAAACCCCCACACTCCGTGTCCCAAACCTCAACATCCCCGTGTCCCAAATCCCCACACCCCTGTGACCCAAACCCCCACAGCCCGTGTCCCAAACCTCCATGCCTCATATCCCAAACCTCAACATCCCCGTGTCCCAAACCCCCACACCCCATGTCCCAAAGCCCCACAGCTCATGTCCCAACCTCCACACCCCGTATCCCAAACCTCAACATCCCCGAGTCCCAAACCCCCACACCCCATGTCCCAAACCCCCACAGCTCATGTCCCAACCTCCACACCCCATATCCCAAACCTCAACATCCCCGTGTCCCAAACCCCCACACCCCATGTCCCAAACCTCCACTCCCCGTATCCCAAACCTCAACGTCCCCTGTGTCCCAAGCCCCCACAGCCCGTGTCCCAAACCTCCACACCCCGTATCCCAAACCACAACATCCCCGTGTCCCAAACCTCCACCCCCCGTGTCCCAAACCCCCACACCCCGTGCCCCAAACCTCCACACCCCGTGTCCCAAACCTCAACAACCCGTGTCCCAAACCCCCACACCCCATGTCCCAAACCTCCACGCCTCATATCCCAAACCTCAACATCCCCGTGTCCCAAACCCTCACACCCCACGTCCCAAACCCCCACACCTCATGTCCCAACCTCCACACCCCATATCCCAAACCTCAACATCCCCGTGTCCGAAACCCCCAGACCCCATGTCCCAAACCTCCACTCCCCGTATCCAAAACCTCAACGTCCCCGTGTCCCAAAGCTCCACACCCCGTGTCCCAAACTCCCACACCCCGCGTCCCAAACCTCCACACCGTGTCCCAAACCTCCACCCATAATATTCCTCCACACCCTGTGTCCCAAACCCCCACACTCCGTGTTCCAAATCTCCACACATAATGTTCCTCCACACCCTGTGTCCCAAACCGCGACACACTGTGTCCTAAACCCCCACACCCCGTGTCCCAAACCACCACACCCCATGTCCCAAACCCCCACACCCCGTGTCCCAAGCCCCCACACCCCATGTCCCAAGCCCCCACATCCCATGTCCCAAACCCCCACACCCCCACACCCCGTGTCCCAAACCACCACACCCCATGTCTCAAACCCCGACTCCCCGTGTCCCAAACCCCCACACTCCGTGTCCCAAACCTCCACACGTAATGTTCCTCCACATCCCTGTGTCTCAAACCCCCACACCCCGTCCCAAACCCACACACCCCGTGTCCTAAACCCCCACACCCCGTATCCCAAACCTCAACATCCCCGTGTCCCAAACCCCCACACCCCGTGTCCCAAACCTCCACACGTAATGTTCCTCCACACCCTGTGTCCCAAACCCACACACCCCGTGTCCCTAGCCCCCACACCCCATGTCCCAAACCCCCACACCCCGTGTCCCAAGACCCAAAAACCCCATGTCCCAAACCCCCACACCCTGTGTCCCAAACCCCCACACCTATGTCCCAAGACCCCACAACCCGTGTCCCAAGCCCCCATACCCCGTGTCGCAAACCCCCACACCCCGTGTCCCAAGCACCCGCACCCCATGTCCCAAACCCCCACACCCCGTGTTCCAAGCTCCCACATCCCGTGTCCCAAACCCCCACACCCCGTGTCCCAAACCTCCATGCCCCATGTCCCAAACCTCCACGCCCCATGTCCCAAACCTCCAAACCCCCACACGTCGTCTCAAACCCCCACACCCCATGTCCAAAACTGCCACACACTGTGTCCCAAACCTCCACCCATAATATTCCTCCACACCCCTTGTCTCAAACCACCACACCCCGTGTCCCAAACCCCCACACCCCTGTGTCCCAAACCCCCACAGCCCGTGTCCCAAGCCCCCACACCCCATGTCCCAAGCCCCCATACCCCGTGCCCCAAACCCCACACCCCGTGTCCCAAACCTCCATGCCTCGTGTCCCAAACCCCACACCCCGTGTCCAAAAACCCCACACCCCGTGTCCCAAGCCCCCACACCCCATGTCCCAAGCCCCCACACCCCGTGCCCCAAACCCCACACCCCGTGTCCCAAACCTCCATGCCTCGTATCCCAAACCCCACACCCCATGTCCAAAGACCCCACATCCCGTGTCCCAAACCACCACACCCCGTGTCCCAAACCTCCACCCATAATATTCCTCCACACCCCTTCTCCAAAACCGCCACACACCGTGTCCCAAACCTCCACCCATAATATTCCTCCACAGCCCTTGTCCCAAACCACCACAGCCCGTGTCCCAATCCCCCACAGCCCGTGTCCCAAACCCCCACACCCCGTGTCCCAAACCTCCACACCCCGTATCCCAAACCTCAACGTCCCTGTGTCCCAAACCACCACACCCCGTGTCCCAAACCCCCACACCCCGTGTCCCAAACCACAACAACCCCTATCCCAAACTTCAACATCCCCGTGTCCCAAACCTCCACACCCCGTGTCCCAAACCTCAACATCCCCGTGTCCCAAACCCCCACACCCCATGTCCCAAACCTCCATGCCTCATATCCCAAACCTCAACATCCCCGTGTCCCAAACCCCCACACCCCATGTCCCAAACCCCCACAGCTCATGTCCCAACCTCCACACCCCGTATCCCAAACCTCAACATCCCCGTGTCCGAAACCCCCAGACCCCATGTCCCAAACCTCCACTCCCCGTATCCAAAACCTCAACGTCCCCGTGTCCCAAAGCTCCACACCCCGTGTCCCAAACTCCCACACCCCGCGTCCCAAACCTCCACACCGTGTCCCAAACCTCCACCCATAATATTCCTCCACACCCTGTGTCCCAAACCCCCACACTCCGTGTTCCAAATCTCCACACATAATGTTCCTCCACACCCTGTGTCCCAAACCGCGACACACTGTGTCCTAAACCCCCACACCCCGTGTCCCAAACCACCACACCCCATGTCCCAAACCCCCACACCCCGTGTCCCAAGCCCCCACACCCCATGTCCCAAGCCCCCACATCCCATGTCCCAAACCCCCACACCCCCACACCCCGTGTCCCAAACCACCACACCCCATGTCTCAAACCCCGACTCCCCGTGTCCCAAACCCCCACACTCCGTGTCCCAAACCTCCACACGTAATGTTCCTCCACATCCCTGTGTCTCAAACCCCCACACCCCGTCCCAAACCCACACACCCCGTGTCCTAAACCCCCACACCCCGTATCCCAAACCTCAACATCCCCGTGTCCCAAACCCCCACACCCCGTGTCCCAAACCTCCACACGTAATGTTCCTCCACACCCTGTGTCCCAAACCCACACACCCCGTGTCCCTAGCCCCCACACCCCATGTCCCAAACCCCCACACCCCGTGTCCCAAGACCCAAAAACCCCATGTCCCAAACCCCCACACCCTGTGTCCCAAACCCCCACACCTATGTCCCAAGACCCCACAACCCGTGTCCCAAGCCCCCATACCCCGTGTCGCAAACCCCCACACCCCGTGTCCCAAGCACCCGCACCCCATGTCCCAAACCCCCACACCCCGTGTTCCAAGCTCCCACATCCCGTGTCCCAAACCCCCACACCCCGTGTCCCAAACCTCCATGCCCCATGTCCCAAACCTCCACGCCCCATGTCCCAAACCTCCAAACCCCCACACGTCGTCTCAAACCCCCACACCCCATGTCCAAAACTGCCACACACTGTGTCCCAAACCTCCACCCATAATATTCCTCCACACCCCTTGTCTCAAACCACCACACCCCGTGTCCCAAACCCCCACACCCCTGTGTCCCAAACCCCCACAGCCCGTGTCCCAAGCCCCCACACCCCATGTCCCAAGCCCCCATACCCCGTGCCCCAAACCCCACACCCCGTGTCCCAAACCTCCATGCCTCGTGTCCCAAACCCCACACCCCGTGTCCAAAAACCCCACACCCCGTGTCCCAAGCCCCCACACCCCATGTCCCAAGCCCCCACACCCCGTGCCCCAAACCCCACACCCCGTGTCCCAAACCTCCATGCCTCGTATCCCAAACCCCACACCCCATGTCCAAAGACCCCACATCCCGTGTCCCAAACCACCACACCCCGTGTCCCAAACCTCCACCCATAATATTCCTCCACACCCCTTCTCCAAAACCGCCACACACCGTGTCCCAAACCTCCACCCATAATATTCCTCCACAGCCCTTGTCCCAAACCACCACAGCCCGTGTCCCAATCCCCCACAGCCCGTGTCCCAAACCCCCACACCCCGTGTCCCAAACCTCCACACCCCGTATCCCAAACCTCAACGTCCCTGTGTCCCAAACCTCCACACCCCGTGTCCCAAACCCCCACACCCCGTGTCCCAAACCACAACAACCCCTATCCCAAACTTCAACATCCCCGTGTCCCAAACCTCCACACCCCGTGTCCCAAACCTCAACATCCCCGTGTCCCAAACCCCCACACCCCATGTCCCAAACCTCCATGCCTCATATCCCAAACCTCAACATCCCCGTGTCCCAAACCCCCACACCCCATGTCCCAAACCCCCACAGCTCATGTCCCAACCTCCACACCCCGTATCCCAAACCTCAACATCCCCGTGTCCCAAACCCCCACACCCCATGTCCCAAACCTCCACACCCCGTATCCCAAACCTCAACATCCCTGTGTCCCAAACCTCCACACCCCGTGTCCCAAACCCCCACACCCCGTGTCCCAAACCCCCACACCTCATGTCCCAACCTCCACACCCCGTATCCCAAACCTCAACATCCCCATGTCCCAAATCCCCACAGCTCGTGTCCCAAACCTCCACACCCTGTATCCCAAACCACAACATCCCCGTGTCCCAAACCTCCACACCCCGTGTCCCAAACCCCCACACCCCGTGCCCCAAACCTCCACACCCCGTGTCCCAAACCTCAACATCCCCGTGTCCCAAACCCCCACACCCCATGTCCCAAACCTCCACGGCTCATATCCCAAACCTCAACATCCCCGTGTCCCAAACCCTCAGACCCCACGTCCCAAACCCCCACACCTCATGTCCCAACCTCCACACCCCATATCCCAAACCTCAACATCCCCGTGTCCCAAACCCCCACACCCCATGTCCCAAACCTCCACTCCCCGTATCCCAAACCTCAACGTCCCCTGTGTCCCAAGCCCCCACAGCCCGTGTCCCAAACCTCCACACCCCGTATCCCAAACCACAACATCCCCGTGTCCCAAACCTCCACACCCCGTGTCCCAAACCCCCACACCCCGTGCCCCAAACCTCCACACCCCGTGTCCTAAACCTCAACAACCCCTGTCCGAAACCCCCACACCCCATGTCCCAAACCTCCACGCCTCATATCCCAAACCTCAACATCCCCGTGTCCCAAACCCTCACACCCCACGTCCCAAACCCCCACACCTCATGTCCCAACCTCCACACCCCATATCCCAAACCTCAACATCCCCGTGTCCCAAACCCCCACACCCCATGTCCCAAACCTCCACTCCCCGTATCCCAAACCTCAACGTCCCCGTGTCCCAAAGCCCCACACCCCGTGTCCCAAACTCCCACACCCCGCGTCCCAAACCTCCACACCGTGTCCCAAACCTCCACCCATAATATTCCTCCACACCCTGTGTCCCAAACCCCCACACTCCGTGTTCCAAATCTCCACACATAATGTTCCTCCACACCCCGTGTCCCAAACCGCGACACACTGTGTCCTAAACCCCCACACCCCGTGTCCCAAATCACCACACCCCGTGTCCCAAACCTCCACACCCCGTGTCCCAAGCCCCCACACCCCATGTCCCAAGCCCCCACATCCCGTGTCCCAAACTCCCACACCCCCACACCCCGTGTCCCAAACCACCACACCCCATGTCCCAAACCCCGACACCCCGTGTCCCAAACCCCCACACTCCGTGTCCCAAACCTCCACACGTAATGTTCCTCCACATCCCTGTGTCTCAAACCCCCACACCCCGTCCCAAACCCACACACCCCGTGTCCCAAACCCCCACACTCCGTGTCCCAAATCTCCACACATAATGTTCCTCCACACCCCGTGTCCCAAACCCCCACAACCCGTGTCCCAAGCCCCCACACACCATGTCCCAAGCCCCCACATCCCATGTCCCAAACCCCCACATCCCGTGTTCCAACCCCCACACCCCCACACCCCGTGTCCCAAGCCACCACACCCCGTATCCCAAACCTCAACATCCCCGTGTCCCAAACCCCCACACCCCGTGTCCCAAACCTCCACACGTAATGTTCCTCCACACCCTGTGTCCCAAACCCCCACACCCCGTGTCCCAAACCCCCACACCCCATGTCCCAAACCCCCACACCCCGTGTCCCAAGCCCCCACACCCCATGTCCCAAACCCCCACACCCTGTGTCCCAAACCCCCACACCCATGTCCCAAGCCCCCACACCCCGTGTCCCAAGCCCCCACACCCCGTGTCGCAAACCCCCACACCCCATGTCCCAAGCACCCGCACCCCATGTCCCAAACCCCCACACCCCGTGTTCCAAGCTCCCACATCCCGTGTCCCAAACCCCCACACCCCGTGTCCCAAACCCCCACACCCCGTGTCCCAAACCTCCATGCCCCATGTCCCAAACCTCCACACCCCCTGTCCCAAACCCCCACACACCGTCTCAAACCCCCACACCCCATGTCCAAAACTGCCACACACTGTCTCCCAAACCTCCACCCATAATATTCCTCCACACCCCTTGTCTCAAACCACCACACCCCGTGTCCCAAACCCCCACACCCCTGTGTTCCAAACCCCCACAGCCCGTGTCCCAAGCCCCCACACCCCATGTCCCAAGCCCCCACACCCCGTGCCCCAAACCCCACACCCCGTGTCCCAAACCTCCATGCCTCGTATCCCAAACCCCACACCCCGTGTCCAAAAACCCCACACCCCGTGTCCCAAACCACCACACCCCGTGTCCCAAACCTCCACCCATAATATTCCTCCACACCCCTTGTCCAAAACCGCCACACACCGTGTCCCAAACCTCCACCCATGATATTCCTCCACAGCCCTTGTTCCAAACCACCACACCCCGTGTCCCAAACCCCCACAGCCCGTGTTCCAAACCCCCACAGCCCGTGTCCCAAACCTCCACGCCCCATATCCCAAACCTCCACACCCCGTATCCCAAACCTCAACGTCCCTGTGTCCCAAACCTCCACACCCCGTGTCCCAAACCCCCATTCCTCATGTCCCAACCTCCACACCCCGTATCCCAAACCTCAACATCCCCGTGTCCCAAATCCCCACACCCCTGTGACCCAAACCCCCACAGCCCGTGTCCCAAACCTCCACACCCCATATCCCAAACCTCAACATCCCCGTGTCCCAAACCTTCACACCCTGTATCCCAAACCCCCACACCCCGTGTCCCAATCCCCCACACCCCGTGTCCCAAACCTCCACGCCCCATATCCCAAACCTCCACACCCCGTATCCCAAACCTCAACGTCCCTGTGTCCCAAACCTCCACACCCCGTGTCCCAAACCCCCATTCCTCATGTCCCAACCTCCACACCCCGTATCCCAAACCTCAACATCCCCGTGTCCCAAATCCCCACACCCCTGTGACCCAAACCCCCACAGCCCGTGTCCCAAACCTCCACACCCCATATCCCAAACCTCAACATCCCCGTGTCCCAAACCTTCACACCCTGTATCCCAAACCCCCACACCCCGTGTCCCAATCCCCCACACCCCGTGCCCCAAACCTCCACACCCCGTGTCCCAAACCTCAACATCCCCATGTCCCAAACCCCCACACCCCATGTCGCAAACCCCCACAGCTCATGTCCCAACCTCCACACCCTTTATCCCAAACCTCAACATCCCCGTGTCCCAAACCCCCACACCCCATGTCCCAAACCTCCACACCCCGTATCCCAAACCTCAACATCCCTGTGTCCCAAACCTCCACACCCCGTGTCCCAAACCCCCACACCCCGTGTCCCAAACCCCCACACCTCATGTCCCAACCTCTACACCCCGTATCCCAAACCTCAACATCCCCATGTCCCAAATCCCCACACCCCAGTGTCCCAAACCCCCACAGCCCGTGTCCCAAACCTCCACACCCCGTATCCCAAACCACAACATCCCCGTGTCCCAAACCTCCACACCCCGTATCCCAAACCCCCACACCCCGTGTCCCAAACCCCCACACCCCGTGCCCCAAACCTCCACACCCCGTGTCCCAAACCTCAACATCCCCGTGTCCCAAACCCCCACACCCCATGTCCCAAACCTCCACGCCTCATATCCCAAACCTCAACATCCCCCTGTCCCAAACCCTCACACCCCACGTCCCAAACCCCCACACCTCATGTCCCAACCTCCACACCCCATATCCCAAACCTCAACATCCCCGTGTCCCAAACCCCCACACCCCATGTCCCAAACCTCCACGCCCCGTATCCAAACCTCAACGTCCCCGTGTCCCAAAGCCCCACACCCCGTGTCCCAAACCGCGACACATTGTGTCCTAAACCCCCACACCCCGTGTCCCAAACTCCCAGACCCCGTGTTCCAACCTCCACACCCCGTGTCCCAAACCGCGACACATTGTGTCCTAAACCCCCACACCCCGTGTCCCAAACCACCACACCCCGTGTCCCAAACCCCCACACCCCGTGTCCCAAGCCCCCACACCCCATGTCCCAAGCCCCCACATCCCGTGTCCCAAACCCCCACACCCCCACACCCCGTGTCCCAAACCACCACACCCCATGTCCCAAACCCCGACACCCCGTGTCCCAAACCCCCACACTCCGTGTCCCAAACCTCCACACGTAATGTTCCTCCACATCCCTGTGTCTCAAACCCCCACACCCCGTCCCAAACCCACACACCCCGTGTTCCAAACCCCCACACCCCGTGTCCCAAACCCCCACACTCCGTGTCCCAAATCTCCACACATAATGTTCCTCCACACCCCGTGTCCCAAACCGCGACACACTGTGTCTTAAACCCCCACACCCCGTGTCCCAAGCCCTCACACCCCATGTCCAAACCCCCACACCCCGTGTCCCAAGCCCCCACACCCCATGTCCCAAGCCCCCACATCCCGTGTCCCAAACCCCCACACCCCCACACCCCGTGTCCCAAACCCCCACACCCAGTGTCCCAAACCTCCACACGTAATGTTCCTCCACATCCCTGTGTCTCAAACCCCCACACCCCGTCCCAAACCCCCACACCCCTTGTCTTAAACCGCCACACCCTGTGTCCCAAACCACCACACCCCATGTCCCAAACCTCCACCCATAATATTCCTCCACACCCCATGTCCCAAACCCCCACGCTCCGTGTCCCAAACTGCCACACGTAATGTTCCTCCACACCCCGTGTCACAAACCCCCACACCCCGTGTCCCAAACCTCCACATCCCTGTGTCTCAAACCCCCACACCCCATGTCCCAAACCCCCATACCCCATGTCCCAAACCTCCACATGTAATGTTCCTCCACATCCCTGGGTCCCAAACCGCCACACCCCGTCCCAAACCCCCACAGCCCGTGTCTCAAACCTCCACACGTAATGTTCCTCCACATCCCTGCATCCCAATTGAATTGAAGTGACTTTATTTCTTACATCCTTCACATACATGAAGAGTAAAAATCTTGACGTTATGTCTCCATCTAAATGTGTGATGTGCAATTATAATAATTTATAATAAATAGAACAGTCAATGTAATATAGAGTTCACTCAAATAAGTGTGAGTTCATCAGTCTGATGGCCTGGTAGAAGAAGCTGTCCCGGAGCCCTTTGGTCCTGGCTTTTATTTTGCGGTACCGCTTCCTGGATGGTAGCAGCTGGAATAGATTGTGGTCGGGATGGCTTGGGACCCCGATGATCCTTTGGGCCCTTTTTACACACCTGTCTTTGTAAATGTCCTGAATCATGAGAAGTTCACAACTACAGATCCCCTGGGCTGTCCACACCACTCTCTGCAGATTCCTGCGATTAAGGGAGGTACAGTTCCCATACCAGGCAGCGATGCTCTCAATTATGCCCCTGTAAAAAGTTCTTAGGATTTGAGGGCCCATACCAAACTTCCTCAACCGTCTGAGATGAAAGAGGCACTGTTGTGCCTTTATCACCACACAGCTGGTGTGTTCAGACCACGTGAGGTCCTGGGTGATGTGGATCCTGAGGAACTTGAAGCTGTTTACCCTCTTAACCCCAGATCCATTGATGTCAATAGGGGTTATCACATCTCCATTCCTCCTGTAATCCACAACCAGTTCCTTTGTTTTTGCAACATCGAGGAAGAATTTGTTTTCTTGACACCACCGTGTTAGAGAGGTGACTTCCCTGTAGGCCACCTTGTTATTGTTTGAGATAAGGCCAATCAATGTAGTGTCATTGGCAAATTTAATTAGCAGATTGGATCTGTGTGTGGCGATACATGGGCACACAGGGAGTGAAGGAGGGGACTCAGTATGCAGCCCTTAGGGGCTCCTGTTGAGAGTTGGAGGTGAGAGAGCCCACTCTTGCAACCTGCTGGTGATCTGACAGGAAGTCCACACTTCCACACTTAATGTTCCTCCACACTTCTGCATCCAAAACCTCCACCCCCACGTCCCAAACTCCACACTTAATGTTCCTCCGCAGCTGCGTCCCAAATCTCCACAACCCTGCGTCCCAAACCTCCACAACCATGCGTCCCAAACCTCCACACCTCTGCATCCCAAATCTCCACAACCCTGCGTCTCAAACCTCCACAATCCTGCTTCCCAAATCTCCACACCTCTGCACCCAAAGCTCCACATCCCTGCGTCCCAAACCTCCACACCCCTGCATCCCAAACCTCCACACCCCTGCGTCCCAAACCTCCACACCCCTACATCCCAATCCTCCACACCCCACATCCCAACACTCCACACCCCTGCATCCTAGACCTCCACACCCCTGCATCCCAAACCTCCACACCTCTGCTTTTCAAACCTCCACACCCCTGCATCCCAATCCTCCACACCCCACATCCCAAATCTCCACACCCCTGCATCCCAAACCTCCACACCTCTGCTTTTCAAACCTCCACACCCCTGCATCCCAATCCTCCACACCCCACATCCCAAAACTCCACACCCCTGCATCCCAAACCTCCACACCCCTGCGTCCCAAACCTCCGCAACCCTGCGTCTCAAATCTCCACACCCCTGCATTCCAAACCTCCACACCCCACATCCCAAAATTCCACACCCCTGCATCCTAGACCTCCACACCCCTGCATCCCAAAGCTCCACACACACCCATCCCAAAACTCCACACCCTGCATCCCAGACCTCCACACCCAATGTTCCTCCACATTCCTGCATCCGAAACCTCCACACCTCTGCATCCCAAACCATCACACCCCTGCGTCCCAAACCTCCACACCTCTGCATCCCAAACCTCCACAACCCTGCGTCCCAAACCTCCACACCCAATGTTCCTCCACATTCCTGCATCCGAAACCTCCACACCTCTGCATCCCAAACCTTCGCACCCCTGCGTCCCAAACCTCCACACCTCTGCATCCCAAACCTCCACAACCCTGCGTCCCAAACCTCCACACCCAATGTTCCTCCACATTCCTGCATCCGAAACCTCCACACCTCTGCATCCCAAACCTTCGCACCCCTGCGTCCCAAACCTCCACAACCCACATCCCAAACCTCCACACCCCTGCATCCCAAACCTTCACACCCCACATCCCAAACCTCCTCATCCCTGCATCCCAAACCTCCACACCCTGCATCCCAAACCTCCACATCCTGCATCCCAGACCTCCACACCCAATGTTCCTCCACATTCCTGCATCCGAAACCTCCACACCTCTGCATCCCAAACCTCCACACCCCTGCATCCCAATCCTCCACACCCCACATCCCAAACCTCCACACCTCTGCATCCCAAAACTCCACACCCCACATCCCAAACCTCCACACCTCTGCGTCCCAAACCTCCACACCCCTGCGTCCCAAACCTCCACACCTCACATATTTATATTGGAGAGTGTTGTTTAGAACGTTTATATAGGGAAGCATTTATATAAGGGAATATTTATATTGGAGAGAAACTGGGCTCTGATGTTTATGCACTGGATTTTATGCCCATTGTTGTTGAACTTCAGGCTGAACTGTCACGTCAAATGAAAAGTCTTTTCTAAACCAAAGATGTTCTCTCCTTCATACACTGATACTGTTGAGGTGAGATGAGAGACCAAGTGTCACTAATCCAATGGACAAGGTTTTGTGTAACTGCCTTGTGATTAGCCCCACTGCCTAGCCAAGGGCACACTTCTCACACTCGAATACTGAGCTCTGCAGCCTTTCCTTTACTTTGGATGCTCTGTTGGGGTTAAGTCAGATTGATGGAGTAAGGTTCATGTATATGCATGACTCATCTTCTTCTATAGCAGTTATTTGTAAAGTATCCCGGGAGCTTCACTTACTGAACATTAGAAAAAACTTCCAGATGCTGGGAAACTGAAATGAAATCTCTCTTCCCTGGTTCAGATACAGGGTCTTTAACCTGAAATGTTAACTGTTTCTCTCTCTCCAGCTGCCACCTGACCTCCTGGGTGTTTCCATACACTTTCTGCTTTTACTGCAGTTTTACTTTGTCCTTGTCTTTAGAATGTTCGGTGGAATACAGAGAGAGTGTTATATTTATGTAGGTAATTGTGTAATGATTCTGATCTTGGGAAGTTTGCTGAGATAACATAAAGAGGTTTCTCTTAGGAGAGGGCAGGCTGTCATTAATAACAAATTACTGACTCCACTCTCCTTGATGAGCAGAAATGCTCCCATAAATAAATCAGTCCTTTGCTCTCCCAGATATCTCGTTCTGTGACCTACATTAGTAATTTCCTAAGTGCATCTTCAGTTATCAATTGTGTAGTATTGGATTTCCGAAGTGTCAGAATGGTACCTGTCCTCTGTGGTGTTGAGAATTTATAGTAAAGAAGCAGTATATGCATTAGGAGTATATTAACTGCCTGGCAGAAATTATTGTATTATGTCATTTGGAGAAGTTACAAGCCTGCTTGTCTGGGCAAGTGAAGTACAAGGTTTATCAGTTTGGGAGGGCATGTCATTGGCAAAGCTAGCATTTATTGTCTGTCCCTAATTGCCCCTGACCTGAGGGGTCAGTTAAGAGTTAACCCCCTTGGTGTGCCCGGAGTCACGGAGAGCTCAGATCAGGTAAGAGTGGCAGATGTCCTTGCTAGGGTAAAGGTTAATTGAACCAGAGAATTCACCAGGGGGTTCTCACATTACCCTGGCTTGAGCAGAGCTATCAGCCCAGTGGTCATAGAATGGGAACAGTTAGAGAGCAAGAGAGCTAGAGAAAAGAAAGTAGGGGTCACAAAACACAGAACAGGAAGACATGTCCCTTCCCCAACCTAATGGACTCTGAAGATCTTGCAAACACTGCCACCGGCATCCTAGTTTCCTTATCCTGCAATGTTCTTTTCTACTTCCTACCCAAGATCCACAAATTCGACTATCCAGGTAGGCCCATTGTTTCATTCTGCTCCATCTTATCCCCTTTCGTTTGGTCCCTTCCCACTTACATCTGTTATACTTGATCTCTTCAATCACTTTCCGTTCCCTGGCCCTAAATGCCTCAGTTTTGTAATGGATGTCCAGTCCCTATACACTTCCATCCCTCATCAGGAAAGCCTTAAGGTACTCTGCTTCTTTTGAAACACCTTCTTCCATCTGATGGGACTGGTCCTCACACTCAACAGTTTCTCCTTTGGTTCCTCCCGCTTTCTCCAAACCGAAGGTGTAGCCATGGATATCCACATGGGCCCCAGCTATGCCTGCCTTTTCATTGACCACGTGGAACAGTCCTTGTTCCAAGCCTTCACTGGTAACACCGCAACTCTTTCTGCACTACATTGATGGCTACATTCGTGCTGCTTCATGTACCAATGCTGAACTCCTCAATTTCATCAACTTTTCCTACAATTCCCACCCTGATCTTAAATTCACTTGGTCCATCTCTGACACCTCTCTCCTTTTCTCAATCTCTATGTCTTCATCTCTGGAGACAGACTGTCTACTAGTATTTTTTATAAACTTATTGACTCTCACAGCTGTCTTGACTATACCTCTATCCAACATGTCACTTGTAAAAATTCCATTCAGTTTTCTCAGTTCCTCTGTCTACCACATCTGTTCTCAGGATATCTGAGTTGTCCTCCTTCAAAGAATGGGCTTTTCCCTTCTACTATCATTGATACTGCCCTCACTCACATCTCCTCAATTTTCTGGATGTCTTCCCTCACCCCATCTTCCCACCACCATAACAGGGATGGAGTTACTCTTGTCCTTACTTACCACCACACATGCCTCTGCATCCACTGATCTCTCTCCTGTACTTATACATACAAGGACTGCACCTGTCCCTCCATCTCCTCCCTCACCACCATTTAGGGCCCCAACATTCCTTCCGGATGAGGCAACATTTCACTTGCAAGTCTGTCGAGATCATCCACTGTGTCCTGTGCTCCCTGGTGCAGTCTCCTCTACTTCGGTGTCACTCAACATAAATTGGGAGACTGCTTTGTCAAGCATTTTGCTCTGTCTACTACAAGCAGGATTTCCCGGTGGCCAACCATTTTATTTCCTCTCCCCATTCCCATTCCATGTCAGTCCCGATGAGACCACTTTTAGGTTGGAGGAGCAATGCCTCATATTCAGACTGAATAGCCTTCATGAACATTTCTCTAACTTTCAGTAATTTCTCCCCTCTCCCTTCTCTCTTTTTCCATTTCCCATTTTGGTTCACCTCTTACCCCTTCTTTAATCTTCATCTGCATATCACCTACCTCAGATGCCCCCCGCTCCATCTCCTCTCCTCTCCTATAAGATTCCTTCTTCTTTAACTCTTTATCTTTTTCACCTATTATCCCCCAGCTTCTCATTTCCTTCTCCCCTCCCCCCTCCACCTACCTTCCCACTCCCTTTACTTCACCTATCATCTCCCAGTTTGTACTCCTTCCCCTCCGCCACCTTCTTGTTCTGGCTTCTTCCCATTCCTTTCCCGTTCTGATGGAGGGCCTCAGTCCAAAACATCAACTGTTAATTCCTCTCATGGGATGCTGCCTGACATGCTGAGTTCTTCCAGCATTTTGTATGTGTTACTTTGGATTACCAGTATCTGCAGAATCTCTTGTGTTTACGATCTGGCAGGCCAGACTGGGCTCAACCTCCACTCCCAGAGGGAAAAAAGAAACAAAAAGTAAAAAGTAATGAAATTACCTCTGAACAGGAAACAATGCCTTCAACAGTGCCAACAAGTACAGTAAGGGAAAGGTTGCAGTATGTTAATGCCATGGCAGATCTACTGAGATTAACTCTAGCCCTTGAAACCATCCCTGAACATCTGTTGTGTGTTGCTCTTTTCCGGTCGTGTTTTAATCTTGAATTGTTTTGTGCAGAAAGTGGTTGCCAATGTTCTCTGAGCGGTCAGGGTCGTGCTTCTCATTCAGACGCCATTCACAGCATGCCAGCAGTAGAGTGCCTTTAACCCGGAGTAGCATATTGTGGTGCTTGATAGAATGAAATGATTTGCTGAGAGTGGGTGATGCTGACAAGGCCAAATTTATTTATCAGTTTATTGCCCTAAGAAAATAGCAGCAAATCTCAAGGAATTGCTGACTTGAACACTGGCAGTTTAACACTGCTTGGTGTGAGCTGTTGCGTTTTGAGAGGATGAATAGGGGTAGGACATACACAATGAATGGCTAGGAAGTATTAAGGAACAGCAGGACCCTGGTGAACAAGTCCAAGGATCCCTGGTGGCATCAGCAAGAGGCAGGTTAGGTGGCGAAGGCACGGGAGACTCAGATTCTGCAGTCTGAGCTACACACAAGATGTTGGAGGAACTCAATTGTAGACGCAGAAATATGAACAAATAAACAAACTGCGAGAGGAACTGCAGGTCAGAGAGTATCTAAGGAGGGAAGTGTGGATAGTTGATGGTTCAGGTACGGATCCTTCATCCCAAAATGATCTGATCTACTGAGT
This sequence comes from Mobula hypostoma, assembly GCF_963921235.1. Classification (NCBI taxonomy): domain Eukaryota; kingdom Metazoa; phylum Chordata; class Chondrichthyes; order Myliobatiformes; family Myliobatidae; genus Mobula; species Mobula hypostoma. The sequence goes on along the minus strand of NC_086107.1, from coordinate 75,189,962 downwards.
TCCACCAGCAGTTTGTTATTTTGCTTCAGATTTCTGTACCTGCAGACCTGCAGCCTCCTGTCTCATCCAAAAAGGTTATACATGCAATGCAAATTAATTCTTTTGAGTCATGGAGTTGTAGAGCACTACACTATAGAAACTGTCCCTTCAGCCCATCTACTCTGTGCTGAGCTGTTATTCAGCCTCTGGACCATAGCCCTCCCTCCATACCCCTCCGATAGAGTACTCATCCAAACTTCTTTTAAACGTTGCAACTGTACCTGCATCTACCCCTTCCGTTGGCAGCTTGTTCCACGCTCCCACTGCTCTTTGAGTGAAGAAGTTCCCCTTTAGGTTCCTGTTAAATATTTCACCTTTCACCCTAAATCTATGACCTTTATTTCTCACCCAACCTCAGTGGAAAAAGCCTGCTTGTGTTTACCCTGTCTATACCCCTCAATTTTGTATACCTCTTGTCAAGTCTCCCCTCATTCTTCTACCCTCAGGTAATAAAAGTTATAACCTATTCAACCCTTCCCTATAACTCAAGTCTTCAAGTCCCAGCAACATCCTTGTAAATTTTCTCTATACAGGTGTCCCCCGCTTTTCGAACTTTCGCTTTACGAAACCTCACTGTTACGAAAGATCTACATTAGTACCCTGTTTTCGCTTTCAGAAGGTGTTTTCACTGTTATGAAAAAAAAAATTCAGCGTGCCCCAAGCAGCCGCTCTCCCCCGGATTCGGAACTGCTTTGCTTTAACACGAGCCTGTGAGCAGCTGTTTGCAAGATGAGTTCTATGGTATCGGAAAAGCCTGAAAGAGCTCGTAAGGGTGTTACACTTATGGTAAAACTAGACATAATTAAGCGTTTTGATTGTGGTGAACGAAGTGAGGGCAACGTGAGTTTGGCTTGTGGAAGCTGATGAAGATGATGTTGAAGAGGTTTTGGCATCCCATCACCAAGAACTGACGGATGAAGAGCTGATGCAATTGGAAGAAAAAAGGATAACAATCAAAACCGAATGAGTAATGATAAAGTACGACTTTAATTTTGAAAGGGTACGTCGGTTTAGGGGATATTTTCAGGATGGTTTGAGTCCTTATTAAAGAACTGTGTGATAGAAAAATGCGCGAGGCTCAGCAGTCAAGCAAGCCTTCCACATCAGCCACAGCAGACAACGAACCTCAACCTTCGACATTGAGGCGGGCAGAGATAGAAGAAGATGAGCTGCCTGCTCTAATGGAAACAGACGACGAGATGACACCCCAGTGTCCCACCACCCCAGCCCCCAGGCCACGGACAGATACCGATTCATGGAGAATGCAAAGGTAGCCGGGAGACACACAGCACATCTTTAAGAAAAAAGCCGAAATAAACATGCTAATTAATTAGGTGCCGCCAACATGTAATTGTCGGCCCAGATCAGAGACAACGCAATCGGAAGTCGGCACTGATCTGGGCCGACAATTACGGGCGGCACCTAATTAATTAGCATGTTTGTTTCGGCTTTTCTCTTAAAGATGTGCTATGTACCTCCCGGCTACCGCTGGACCCCTGCGTTCTTCGCGGCAATGTATCGCTCAGCGGCCTGGAGGGTGGGGGCCACTGCACCATCCCAGCCTGCGACGACTCAGTCTAACACACCATCATCAGTGTGCTCGGCAAGCTGTCTTCCCGATTCCCGTAAGTGATACTACACTGTACATACATTATTTCTACTTTATATAGGTTGTGTATTTTTACGTGTTATTTGGTATGATTTGGCAGCTTCATAGCTTAAAGGTTACTGGAGAGAGTGTTCTTGCCAACAGCGCTTGCGTGAGATTTTTTGCCAACGGCGCTTGCTTGAGATTTTCACTACGGAGAACAGTGCAGTAATGATTGTGGAAAAGTATTTCTACTTTATATAGGCTGCGTATTTATCATATCATTCCTGCTTTTACTATATGTTACTGTTATTTTAGGTTTTATGTGTTATTTGGCAAGATTTGGTAGATTATTTTTGGGTCTGCGAACGCTCACAAAATTTTCCCATATAAATAAATGGTAATTGCTTCTTCGCTTTAGGACATTTCGGTTTACGAACCGTTTCATAGGAATGCTCTACCTTTGGATGGCGGGGGAAACCTGTACTTTTTCAGTCTTATTGATGTCTTTCTTATAGGTAGGCCAGAATTGCACACAATATTCCAAATTTCATCTCACTAACATAACATCCCATCTCCTGTATTAGTACTTTGGTTTATGAAGACCAATATACCATAAGTTCCCTATGTACCCGTCATGCAACTTTCAAGGAATTATGGATCTATATTCCCAGATCCCATTGTTCAACCACACACCCCAGTGCTCCATCATTCACTGTGTAAGTCCTAGCCTAGTTTATCCTCCCAAAGTGCAAAACCTCACACTTGTCTGAATGAAATTCCATGTGCCACTTTTCAGCCCATTTTTCCATCTGGTTCAGATCCCACTGCAAGCTTTGATAACCTTCCTTGCTGTCTTTTATTATTATTATTATGATTATGAGAACATGCAGTCCCCTTTTATTGTCATTTAGTAATGCATGCATTAAGAAATGATAAAATGTTTTTCAAGAATGATATCATGAAAACACATGACAAACCGACTTAAAAACTAACAAAAACCACATAATTATAACATATAGTTACAACAGTGCAAAGCAATACCATAATTTGAGAAGAACAGACCATGGCACAGTAAAAGTCTCAAAGTCTCTCGAAAGTCCCATCATCTCACGCAGACAGTAAATCTCCAACGCCGCCAACTTGCCAGTACAGAATCCTGGAAGCATCCGACCGCAGTCCGACTCTGACTCTGCCTAAAAAACTCTGAGCGTCTGACACCAAGCACCAAGCACCAAGCACCAAGCACCATCTCTGCCGAGCATTTCGACCCCGGCCCCGGCAACAGGCAATACACAAAGCCGAGGATTTGGGGCCTTCGTCTCCGGAGATTCTCGATCGCACAGTAGCAATGGCAGCGAAGCAGGCATTTCAGAAGTTACTCCAGATGTTCCTCTGCGCTTCTCACATCTGTCTCCATCAAATCTGGATTGTGCACGGCCCCTAGTTACACATAATCGATATTCATTCGGAACGGCTGCGCGCGTTGCGTCACACCGCCATCTTCTCCTCCCTCCTAGTTACACCCTTAATCTTGGTGTTATCCACACATTTACTGCTGCAGTTTACCACATTATCATCCAGGTGGTTGATATACAGTTGAAGTCAGAAGTTTACATACACGTTAGCCAAATACATTTAAACTCAGTTTTTCACAATTCCTGACATTTAATCCTAGAAAACATTCCCTGTCTTAGGTCAGTTAAGATCACTACTTTATTTTAAGAATGTGAAACGTCAGAATAATAGTAGAGAGAACGACTTATTTCAGGTTTTATTTCTTTCATCACTTTCCCAGTGGGTCAGAAGTTTACATACACTTTGTTAGTATTTGGTAGCATTGCCTTTATATTGTTTAACTTGGGTCAAATGTTTTGGGTAGCCTTCCACAAGATTCTCACAGTAATTTTCTGGAATTTTGTTCCATTCCTCCAGACAGAGCTGGTGTAACTGTGTCAGGTTTGTAGGCCTCCTTGCTCGCACAAGCTTTTACAGTTCTGCCCACAAATTTTCGATCGGATTGAGGTCAGGGCTTTGTGATGACCACTCCAATACCTTGACCTTGTTGTCCTTAAGCAAATTTGCCACAACTTTGGAGGTATGCTTGGGGTCATTGTCCATTTGGAAGACCTGTTTGCAACCGAGCTTTAACTTCCTGGCTGATGTCTTGAGATGTTCCTTCAATATATCCACATAATTTTCCTTCCTCATGATTCCATCTATTTTGTGAAGTGCACCAGTCCCTCCTGCAGCAAAGCACCCCCACAGCATGATGCTGCCACCCCCATGCTTCACGGTTGGGATGGTGTTCTTCGGCTTGCAAGCCTCACCCTTTTTCCTCCAAACACAACGATGGTCATTACGGCCAAACAGTTCAATTTTTGTTTCATCAGATTAGAGGACATTTCTCCAGAAATTAAGATCTTTGTCCCCATGTGCACTTGCAAGCTGTAGTCTGGCTTTTTTATGGTGGTTTTGGAGCAGTGGCTTCTTCCTTGCTGAGCAGCCTTTCAGGTTATGTTGATATAGGACTCATTTTACTGTGGATATAGATACTTGTCCACCTGTTTCCTCCAGCATCTTCCCAATGTCCTTTGCTGTTGTTCTGGGATTGATTTGCACTTTTCGCACCAAAGTACGTTCATCTCTAGGAGACAGAATGCGTCCCCTTCCTGAGCGGTATGACGGCTGCGTGGTCCCATGGTGTTTATACTTGCTTACTATTGTTTGTACAGATGAACGTGGTACCTTTAGGCGTTTGGAAATTGCTCCCAAGGATGAACCAGATTTGATGTCATTTTCTGATCTCAATCCGACAGAAAGTTTGTGGGCAGAACTGAAAAAGCATGTGCGAGCAAGGAGGCCTACAAACCTGACTCAGTTACACCAGCTCTGTCTGGAGGAATGGAACAAAATTCCAGCAACTTACTGTGAGAAGCTTGTGGAAGGCTACCCAAAATGTTTGAACCAAGTTAAACAATCTAAAGGCAATGCTACCAAATACTGCACAGAGTCTTGTCACCTTCAGAAGTTTTCTGATGACTCTGCCATAGTTGGATGCATCAGCAAGGGAGATGAGGCTGAGTACAGGGCTACGGTACGAAACTTTGTCACATGGTGTGAGCAGAATTATCTGCAGCTTAATGTAAAAAAGACTAAGGAGCCGGTGGTAGACCTGAGGAGAGCTAAGGTACCGGTGACCCCTGTTTCCATCCGGGTGTCAGTGTGGACATGGTGGAGGATTACAAATACCTGGGGATACGAATTGACAATAAACTGGACTGGTCAAAGAACACTGAGGCTGTCTACAAGAAGGGTCAGAGCCGTCTCCATTTCCTGAGGAGACTGAGGTCCTTTAACATCTGCCGGACGATGCTGAGGATGTTCTACGAGTCTGTGGTGGCCAGTGCTATCATGTTTGCTGTTGTGTGCTGGGGCAGCAGGCTGAGGGTAGCAGACACCAACAGAATCAACAAACTCATTCATAAGGCCAGTGATGTTGTGGGGATGGAACTGGACTCTCTCACGGTGGTGTCTGAAAAGAGGATGCTGTCTAAGTTGCATGCCATCTTGGTCAATGTCTCCCATCCACTACATAATGTACTGGGTGGGCACAGGAGTACATTCAGCCAGAGATTCATTCCACCGAGATGCAACACAGAGCGTCATAGGAAGTCATTCCTGCCTGTGGCCATCAAACTTTACAACTCCTCCCTTGGAGGGTCAGACACCCTGAGCCAATAGGCTGGTCCTGGACTTATTTCATTATTTACTGGCATAATTTACATATTACTATTTAACTATTTATGGTTCTATTACTATTTATTATTTATGGTGCAACCGTAACGAAAACCAATTTCCTTCGGGATCAATAAAGTGTGACTATGACTATGACTATGACTACTAACAAAGTGTATGTAAACTTCTGACCCACTGGGAAAGTGATGAAAGAAATAAAAGCTGAAATCAATCATTCTCCCTACTATTATTCTGACATTTCACATTCTTAAAATAAAGTAGTGATCCTAACTGACCTAAGATAGGGAATGTTTTCTAGGATTAAATGTCAGGAATTGTGAAAAACTGAGTTTAAATGTATTTGGCTAAGGTGTATGTAAACTTCTGACTTCAACTGCAGATGACAGACAACAACAAACCCAGCACTGATCCCTGTGTCACACACAGGCCTCCATTCAGAGAGTCAAGCATCAAATACCACTCTCTGGCTTCTCCTGCTAAGCCAATGTTGAATCCAATTTACTATTGTAATTGAGTGCCAAGCACCTGAACCACCTTCATGCAGTACTTTGTCAAACGCCTTGCTAAAGTCTATGTAAACAACATCCACTGGCTTTTGAGTGGTCCTAAAAATGCAAGTACTTTGCAAGAATCTCAGAAGTTTACAAATTTGATGCTATCCATAGTGCTTTGCTGAGCAAAGATGAAGATGAAGAGTACCAGTTTTTCCTGGAAGTATTCATTGTAACAAACTGCTGAGAGTGACCCAGATAGAGAGTGTGAAAGAGAGGGAATTTTTCTGCAGCATGTTAATGTGGTGCTGGTGATGGTTGGTGGTGGTCCAGGTGAGGGATGGTGATGGTGTAGGTACATGTTTATCATGCAAAGCTAACAAAATATGCCCAAAGGCTGGACACCCTACCCTCAAAGGATACATGGAGAAGGTCCTTCAGAAACGGTTATGGAGAATACTGAGGAAACATAGCTGACTTAACAAAAAGAATTTGCAAGAATAGTGACCTCTCCTGTCAGATTCCTCCTCCTTCAGCCTTTTACCTCTTCCACCAATCATCTCCCAGCTTCTCACATCATTCCCCCACCTCCTCCCAAATCTGGTCTCACTGTCACCTGCCAGCTTATACTCCTCCCTCTTTACCCACTTTCTTTTTTTTGGCTTCTGCCCCCTTCATTTCTGATGAAAAATCTTGTCCCGAAATGTGAACTTGTTTATTTCCCTCCATAGATTTTGCATTTTATGTGTGCTGCAAGTCTGCAGTTTTATTTTTCGTATGGATCGGGTCTGCATTCATCTGGACTGGGTCTTGACCCAAGTCATCAACTGTCCATTCTCTCCATTGATAAAAGTTTTGAAGATGACATACAGAACACCCATCTTCATTAGCAGGGGCGTAGAATATGAGAACAGGGCTTTATAGTCCTCTATACTCTGCTTTCTCCTTTTGCTACCCAGCAACGAGAAGTACTAGTTTGCCAGTTGAGGTAAGACTGCTTGTTTGGTGATCAGGGTTCCCTGGCCAGATCTGTTCTCAGTTTATAAAATTTTACTGAGTTTGCCTTCAATCTTTGTGTATTCCCAGGGCTAAACCCACCCCATTGTCTCAAGCCCTGCTGTAGATCTAATTGCAGACTGGGTGACTACTTTGCTAAACACCTTCACTCCATCAGTTGTGGCCATCTGGATCTCCCAGTTGCCAGCTATTTTTAAATCCTCCTTCCCATTCCACATCGACATGTCAGTCCTCAGCCTCCTCCATTGCCAAGTTGAGGATAAGCTCAAATTAGAGGAACAGCACCTCATATACCACCTGTATTGTCTGCAACCTGGCACCAAGGATATCAAATTTTCAAGCTTCCAGTAACTCTCCCTCACTAACCCTTTTCTCTCTTCTCCTGGTCCAGTTGAACCCCATCACTGTCTTTTTCCTCCCCACCCTCTCATCTGTCCATCACCCACACACTCCTTCCTCTCCTGTCAGATTCTATCACCTGCAGCCATGGTTACCTCCACCTATCACCTCCCTCCCAACTCCTGTTGCTATTTCCTTGTACCCCTCGGCATCTGCCTATCACCCCTCCTCAACTGGATCCACCTATCACCGACCAACTCTTGCTCCACCCTTTCGTTCCACCTTTTTATACAGGCTGCCTTCCTTCTGTCTTTCCATCCAGGTGAAGGGTGTCAGCCTAAGATCTTGACTGTCCATTTCTCTCCATAGATGCTGCCTGACCTGCAGTGTTCCCCCAGCATTTAGGGTGTTGCCCCAAAGTCAAAGTCAATTTTAGGTTTATTGTTATATGTACAAGTGCATGTATGCATAGGTGCAATGAAAACTTACTTGCGGCCTCATCACAAGCTTATATCATTATATTAAATTAAGCATAAATTAGTTTTTTTGCAAGAAAGAACACAATTAGAACAATAAAGAATAAAGTCCAGTTTAGATAAACTGTTCATAATATTCCTAAACTGTGATGATTGGCTCCAGAAGCAAATGGTTGAAGGCAAGTAGCTGTTCTTGAACTTGGTGGTGTGGGACTTCAGGCTTCTGTACCTCTTGTCCAATGGTAAGTGTGAGACTCTGGCGGAATGGTGGGGATGTTTTATGGTGGATGTTGCCCCATGACCAATAGTTCTGTTTGACCACTGGGCCTGAAGTATCCAGGAAAGGTGTAAAGTATTTAGGTTCTCTCATTAGCAGACATATTCACAGAATATTATCTGTTTTTGAGGCTTTCACTTCATTATTCTGATGGACAACTGACCTAACTTTAAAGGAATCAGTAGCCAGATGTTAGCAAAGAAGACTAACAGACTAACAATCATATCAATTGAATATGATATGATTTAATTTAATCAGACTAACTTAATTATAAGATGATGAGAGGCATTGATCGTGTGAATAGCTGAGCCCAGATGACAAGATTACTTTTACAAACCTACCATTTTACACAATAAATAGTTATTTGAGAATGGTCTCAGGTTTAGCAGATCATTAGCAGAAACTCCCTGTGCCCTTGTTTAATTGCTTTGATTAAGCTATCCCAGAGCAAGGATCAGTTCATCAAAATGGCAGCTGCAAGGACAGCCTCACAAAATGTCCACCTCCAATTCCTGTTCATTGATTGTAGTTCTTTTTGGCCAACAGTACAGACCATCTGAATTTCTTATTTATTATTAAACTTTTGCCATGATTGTTTATAGTCATATGTGACTTGTTAAACTTCATGGCCATTATGAGCCAAGCTGGTATTGAGAAGCAAGTGCGAGTGTGTCTGTATGTCAGACTAAGAAAGGATAACAGAAATTTTGCACAAAACATAAACACCGAGTGGGGGACATGGGTTGCTGTGTGGGGAAATGGGGAACGAGGAGTACAGTTTGCAGCAGCAGTTTTTATTCACAGAGATGACATTCAGCCAGAGGACTGACCAAAGAGGAGAGTTGTAATGAGAGTTCAGTGATCCTCGTGAGGCAGAAAGGGCATGGGAGAGTTAGAGATTAGATTGGGAAAAGGGTTTGGTGTGGGGCTGAAGAGGTCTTAAGAGAAGGTGGTGGATATTAAACGTGACTTTATAAGTGTCACTGTAGGCCAATGAGAGCAAGAGAACCTGCATTTAAGGCAAGGGTGGAATCTTTAAGCAGATACAAAGGTGGCATATAAGAGGCTGTTGGATAGACACAGAGATATGCTGGAAACGGGATATAGATCATGTACAGGTGATGCAAGGGAAAAAATGACAGAATACAAAATCAAGTGTTACAGTTACAGAGAAAATGGGGTACAGACAGACAAAAAGGTGCAAGACCAGAACGGGTAGATTGTGAGGTCAAGAGTCCAGCTTACCGTACTAGGGAGCCATTCAGTTGCATTATAATAGAAGCTGTCCTTGAGCCTGTTGGTACGTGCTTTCAGGCCTTTGTATCTTCTGCTGGTGGGGTGAGAGGAAGAAGAGATTATGTCCAGGGTGGGTGGGGTCTTTGCTTATATTGGCTGCTTTACCGAGACAGTGAGAGGTGCAGAGAAAGTCTGGAGGGGAGGCTTTTCCCATGATTCACTGAGCTGTATCCACCATTCTGCAATTTCTTGCAGTCTTGGGCATAGCCCCTGTCATGTCAAGCTGATGCATCTGGTAGGATGCTTTCTGTGGTGCATCAATAAAAAGCAGTGAGGGAGTAGTCATACTGGTATACTTTCTCGGCTATATTCTGTGTTGGAGAGAATAAGCTGGCACAGGAAAAGATACAGATTTGTTAAAACTACTCCAATCCAGAGTTCCCTCCAGCATTTCAACATCCCACAGGCACCCTCTCACTAAAGAGGGAAGAGACGGGTTTTGCTCCTTCCACAGCGAGAGGGCAGAGAGTCACCGTTACGATGATACAGTCAGTCTGAAGAGTTGCTTTTTATTTCAAGCTCCCTGATTCAAGAATCAGCAGAAAACTCTCACTCACCATTGAGAGGGAGAGAGAGCAATCGATCACCAAGTACAGAGGCCTCCGACAGCCACTCTTGCAGTCTTCAATGTTCCAGCTCCCACTACGCTTCAGTTCGCGACACCGGTGAGAATTTGTGTCCACAGGGCCGTGCAGCACCACAACCTGAAGGTACCCAACTTCAGGCCAAACCTGGATGTATTGAAAAACACAGCCAATTGGCAAGCTCCAAGGATGGGAACTTGCTACCGTGCAGAACCACAGTTCAAGTGCCACTGTAGATGAAAGACCCAAAAGGACCCTGGCCACCCTAAAGAGAGACATTAGAAGAGGAAGAATTTAACTGTTTCACTGATGGGCTGGGATAAGTTGTCCTCCAGCACCATCTTTAGCTCCACCCCAGTTGTTGCTTTTCTTAAATTTGTGCAACCAATCTGCTGAATATTCAAAATTACCTTCACCTTTCAGTTCATCATGATAGATCTTTGCTTGTTTCATGATCAGCATATCGTTAAGCGGCACATGTTCACTCTGACACTGAAGAATCCACTCTTTCAATGCAGTATCAAAATCTTCATGTTTTGCTTTTCATTAACATCTATTCATTACATACAGTATGTGAGGTCACCTCTCAGACCTCTCTGTGGTTCGCAGAGACCTGTGCATTGCCTGGGAATCTTTCCAGTGTCTTGTGGAATATTCCATTTGTGACATTATTGTCAGTGCTCAAAAAAAATTAGGATTTCGGAGGTTTTAGGATTTTGGAATTTCAGATAAGGAATGTTCAACCTATACCATGAAAAACTTGCAGCGGTCATCAAGGGAATGGCGGTGTAAGGAAAAGGTCTCTCGATAAAAAAGAAGGTAAACTGCCCCAAAATCGAAATTAGGCAAATACTTAATATTGTGTAACTATATTAATAAAAGGGGCAAGAATGATGTCTAAGAACAAGATTAAAAAGTCTGCTCAGAAGGCTGATAAACACAAAGAGACGCAGCAAGGCGACGGGCCTAGCTCCCCCACGGCAAGCCAGGACGGAGATAATGAGGAGGAATCGGTGAATCTGTCTTTGATTCTCAGAGAGATTCGCGAGTTCCGACAAGATAACAGCAAACAGCTGGAAGATATTAAAGGAGAAATAGTAAAAACTAATTCAAGGATAGATGAAGCCAAAGTGAAGATTGTAGGAATTGAGGAGAAGCTACAAAACGCAGAGGAAGTGATAGCAGAAATGCTAAAGCTACAAGAGCAGCTCCAGTGGAAGCTAATAGACCAAGAAGGCCGCTCAAGAAAGGAAAATGTGAGGATCTATGGAGTTCCCGAAGGAACTGAAGGTAAACCCGGATTGATGATTCCCTTCATGGAGAAGCTGCTTAGAGAGAAACTTGATATACCGGATGCAAAAGACCTACAGATAGAAAGGGCTCACCGCGCGTTGGCACCACAGCCTCCGGCAGGCGCCCAGCCCAGATCGATTCTGGTCAGATTTCTCAGTTACAGAACGAAGGAAGAGGTGCTTAAACGGGCATGGCAAAAGAAAGGTTTCATGTGGAGCAACTGTAAAATCAGTTTAGACCATGATTACGCACCGGGGATCCTTGCCAGACGGAAGGAATATGTGGAAACACAGAGGGTCCTGAAGGAAAACAACATCAGATTCCAGACCCTGTATCCAGCTCGGCTGAGAGTCTTTTACGACGAAGGGACAAAAACTTACGCTACGGTGGTGGAGGCAATGTGGGACGTGGCAGCCAGTTATCACCTATTAAAGTTATCACCCAACCGAAATCGCTACTGGAGAGGATTCGGCAGAAGTCGTGGCAGTTAGTGGGGCGAGGACGCTCCACACGAACCAGAGTGTCAAACTACAAGGAAAAGCTGCAAATATTCAGACGCGAAGGTACAGAGAGTACAGATTAATTAAGAGAAATGACTGAAAAGAGTAAATCAGACTTAAAGGTAAAATGAAAGCTGGTAACTGAAAATAAACTAGACGGAATAACTTGAATGATAGCAATATGGTTGAGACATAAATAGGAGAAAATTCTCTATGATTATTCATACTGCGGAGGGCCCTCTGACACAGGGTGAAGATAGAGGTTATCCCTCTGAACTGAGGCGGGTCGGTGCTCAGGCCTCACTGTGGGAAGTCGGGAAAAATTTTCAAATGTTATACGTTCAAAAATGTCTAGGGTGTGGTTATATGTCTTGGTTTACTGTTGAGAAGGGATTGCTTACTGTTCGGTTAGAAAAGGAGAGTGTTTTTTTTCTACTAGAGAAAAATGCAAATTGAACTGGTAAAAATAATTTCCTATAATGTTAATAGGGTTTTGAATCCAATTAAAAGAAATAAGATTATGTCTAAGTTGAAAAAAAGAGAGGGCACAAATAGCTTTCCTCCAGGAAACACATATGAGTCAATCTGAACATGAAAAATTAAAAAGAATGGGCTTTAAGCATGTATTTTATTCATCATATAAACTGAGCCACAAAAGAGGGGTAGCTACTTTAATATCAAGTGCTCTTAATTATGAATATATTTCAGAGACTAACGACAAAGATGGACGATTTGTAAAAATCACAGGAAGAATAGAAGGTACAGAAATAACATTGCTGAATGTTTATGCTCCACCAGGTTGTGAATGGTCATTCTATAGACACATTTTTGACCTAATGGTCAGTTCTCAAGGGGTAGTAATCTGTGGAGGGGATTTTAATATTAGGTTAAATGCTGCATTAGATTCTTCAAGAATAGTTACTCAGAATAAACCTCTGACTCGGAAAATGAATTTATTGATGGAAGAGTTGGGAATTATAGATATGTGGAGGGAATTACACCCCACTAGTAAAGATTATACACATTACTGTTTCCCTCATTCAGCCTATTCAAGGATAGACTATTTCTTTATCTTTAATACAGAAAGACTCAGGATAAAAAACTGTAATATTGCAACAATTGATCTGTCGGATCATAGCCCAGTCTCGTATGTCTCTAATCCTGGAAAGGAAAATGAGGAAAACACTATCGAGGTTAAATTCACATATACTCAATAACCCAAAAGTAATGGAGAGATTAAGGGGAGAAATCAAAGAATACCTAGACCTTAATGACACGGGAGAAACATCACCTGTTATCTTATGGGATACATTGAAAGCTGTACTGAGAGGAAAAATTATTTCCATTACCACTCACATGAAAAAAATCAATGCACAAAAATTAGCAGACCTTCAAGGAAAATTAAAACAACTTCAAGTTGTAGATAGCAACAAAAGTAATTCTAATTTAAAACAGGAAATTAAGAAATTGCAAAGTGAAATTGATGATATTTATACATTGGAAACTCAAAGAAATTTTCTTTACCTGAGACAAAAGAATTATGAAGTAGGAGGTAAATCAACTAGATTATTAGCATATAAATTACGAAAACAATGAGCAGACAATACAATTCATAAAATAAAGAATCCAAAGACAAAGCTTGTGGAGAGTACAACAGGGAAAGTTTTGAAACATATTATCGAGAGCTGTACTCCCAACCCCGGGCTTCCAATGAGCCCTATTCTTTAGATCTACCCAGCTTATAGATTTACAAAATGAATGCCTATTAGAACCAGTAACTGTCAAAGAACTGAATGTGGCCATCTCTAGATTAAAGGCTGGAAAGTCTCCAGGTTCTGATGGGTTTACCTCAGAGTGGTACAAATCGCTGAAGTCACAGTTAGCCCCATTACTACTTAACACCTTTAATTGGATCTTGCAGAGAGGAGAAACTCCACCTTCCTGGAGAGAAGCGATTATTTCAGTTATTCCTAAAGAGGGTAAAGATAAACTAGAATGTGGTAATTATCGGCCAGTTAGCGTTCTTAATTTAGATTACAAATTATTTACATCTATATTAGCGTGCAGATTGGAAAAGCTTTTACCTGGCCTAATCCACTTAGACCAGACTGGATTTATTCAACAAAGACAAACACAGGACAACATAAGGGGAACTCTACACATACTCAAACAGGTTACTAGGAATGGGACAGAGACAATGGTAGTGGGATTAGACGCTGAGAAAGCTTTTGATTCAGTTAGTTGGGCATTCCTATACAGAGTGTTAGGAAGATTCGGCTTTCAAGAAAAGTTTATTAAGGTAATCCAGACTTTATAGACAGCCCTACAGCTCGAATTAAGATAAATGGGGACCTCTCTGACTCCTTTATTTTAGAGAGAGGCACTAGACAGGGATGCCCAATTTCTCCTCTCCTTTTTGTGCTATATATTGAACCGCTTGCCCAACTAATAAGACAGAGCAAAATTGTAAAAGGTATCAAGGTGGCAGGGATTGAACAGAAAGTGGCGTTATTCGCAGATGATGTTTTGGTCTATCTGAGTGAACCAGAAAAATCAATTATAGGATTGTTTACACTGTTGGATGACTTTGGGAAAATATCAGGTTATAAAATCAGTGTAAAGAAAACGCAGGTTATGTCCCAAAATTATACACCATCCAAAAAACTGCAGGATACATATGATCTTAAGTGGGAAGCTAAATCATTATAATATTTAGGAATAACCCTGCCGAAGGATCTTTCAACGCTGTCACAGGTAAATTATGGGCCATTAATTTCAGAGATAAAAGCAGATATGCATAGATGGAATCTTGTCCCCTTTCTAAGTTTAAATTCAAGGATAAGTACCATAAAAATGAATATTCTCCCTCGGTTACTCTATCTTTTCTGGACTTTACCTGTGGAGGTGGATGATAATCAATTCAGGGAATGGGACAAATGGATTTCCTGCTTTATCTGGCAAGGAAAGAAACCTAGAATTCGATATAACACCTTACAGTTAGGAAAGGAAGGAGGAGGTATGGTACTTCCTTGCTTGAGAAATTACTTTTATGCTTCACAGATACCCCCCTCTGTTATATTGGTGTAATAGGGAATATAAGGCTAGATGGAAGGAAATAGAATTTGGATTGATTGACAGTTTTCCTCCACAGGCCTCAATAGCAGACAAAGGATTGATGGCCCAATTGGAAAAGTTTAAAAACAGCTGGATAAATCTTACATTAAAAGTATGGCAGAAGGTGGTTAATTCATGTAGAATCAATAACATGTTAAAACTTTTCAGATGGTGTGCATATGATACCGAATTCCTTCCCAACAGAGGAGATAAAAGATTTGAACTATGGATAAAGAAAGGTCTTACAACCTACCTCTCATTTATACATAAAAGAGTATTACAAAGTTTCCAATTCCTGCAGGACAAACATGGCCTAGAACACAATGATTTTTTTAGGTACCTTCAAGTACGAAACTATGTTAACCAGAGTTGTAGATATACAGACTTATCAACAGTAGAATTAGAATTTTTCAAGATTATGAATTCAGCTTACAGTTCAATACCAAGTAAATCAGTTTCTCAATTATATAATGCACTCTCTCATGCTAAAAATGTAAACACATTGTATATTAAAGAGAAGTGGGAGAAAGAAGCAGGGCTGGTACTTTCAGAGGAGGCTTGGGGGAAAGTATGCAGCTTTCAGTGGTCCTCGACTAACTCTTTGACTTGGAGAGAACATTGTTGGAAAAATATTATGAGATACTTCAAGACCCCATATCAGGAAAAATATAAAGACACAAACGTGACGTGTTGGAGAAGGTGCGGCTCCAAGGAGGCAAATCATTTCTATATTTTCTGGGATTGCCCTAAATTAAGTTTATACTGGAAAAGTATTCATAGAACATTAGTTAAGGTATTTAAGAACCAGATACCTCTGAACTTTGAGACGCTCTATTTGGGGGATGTATTGTTTCTTGAACAGAAGAAAGATATAAAGTTGCTGCAGGCCCTTTTAGCGGCAAGTAAAAAATCAATCACTAGAAAGTGGCTAAGTCCAATACCACCTACATTAGAAGATTGGCATGAAATTATCTTGGAAATATTTAAAATGGAAAAGATGACTTACTCTCTGAGAATTCAAAAAGAAAAATTTTATCAAATTTGGAATAAATGGATTGAATATATAACCCCAAGGCGAGCAGACTTTAGATGACTCTCCTAATGATTTATACTGCTCTTCTCATCAACATAGTAATATTGCTAATGTAAGTACCCCTGGTCTAAGTGTTTACTGCTCTTGTTTTCTTTTCTTTTTTTTTGGAAAATGGAGAATTAACACAAGTAAAGGAAAAAATTTGGGAAGGGATAAAAAAATGATAAAATTAAGTAAATAAGAACATAGGGATTGGATAATTATGTTTGGGGGTAGGAGCAAACATGAACCAGTTAGGATATAAACACCTACAATGGTAGTTACATAGGCTTACATACAATATTTTGGACCAGACGAAATGGTCCAGAAGAGATTTATGGAAATTTTTATAAATCCACTATTATTACTATTTTTCTTAACAACTAATATTATTTAGCCTAATAGAGTAGAATTTCAACTGCACATAATTATCTATTTAAGTGTCTAATTTCTTTTTATGTTATCTTAATGTGTACTTAGGATTGTATAAATAATTATAGTTTTATACATATATAAAAAAAATGGAAAAGGTTATACGTGTGAAAAAAGTTCATGATACTTGTGAATTCCTTATCCAAATAAAAATAAAAAATTTAAAAAAAAGAAAAACTTGCAGCAACATCACAGGCACGTGGATACAGACAGCACACAGAATATAAATTATGCATAAAATTATACCGTACAGTAAAAGAAGGGACTGGGTAAACTAAGACATTAGTGCAAACGAAACACAGAAGTGAGTCCATGGTAGTGCGAGGTAATGAGGTAGAGCTAAAGTTGTGCATCAAGAACCTGGTGGTTGTAGGAAAGTAGCTGTTCTTCATTCTGGTATTGTGGGACTTCAAGTTTCTCTATACCTTTTGTCTGATGGTAGCAGTGAGAAGACATGACCCTGATGGTGTGGATCCTTGATAGATGCCATCTTCTTGAGGCAGCATCTCCAGTAGAATCTGTCAGTGGTGTGGAGGGCTGTCCATGATAGACAGAGCTGTGACCACTACTTTCTGCAGCCTGTTTTGTTCCTGTGCATTCGGATTGCTGCACTAGGCCGGGATGTTCTCAATCTCCATTTTTCTCCTTTAAGATAATTCGTTCAGGCTCCGATATACAAACTTCTTATGGAAGCAGTGGGAATTGACCCTGGTCACTGGCACTGTAATGGCATTACAATAAGCACTATTGTACCACCCCCGATATAATTTCTTCTTCTAGCACATGCTCTCTAATCCAGGCAGCATCCTAATAAACCTCATCTGCACCCCCTCCAAAGCCTCCACCTCCTTCCTATAACAGGGTGACTGTATTCAACCTATGCAGCTACTTTCAGGGAACTATGAGCTTGGACCCCAAGATGCCTCTGTACATCAACACTGGTAAGGGTCTTGCCCCTTTGCAATTGCTTTCCAAAGTGCATCACCTCACATTTGGCCGGATAAAGTGACGTGGCGGACTTTTACCATCGTAAACCAGTGAGTTGTTTGTTATGTCTCCCTGCTCGCTGTGAAACCGGAGACATTTCTTTCTCCCTTATTAGACCATAAGACCATAAGACAAAGGAGCAGAAGTTGGCCATTCGGCCCAGCGATTTTATCATGAGCTGATCCATTCTCCCATTTAGTTCCACTCCCCCGCCTACTCACCATAACCTTTGATGCCCTGGCTACTCAGATACTTATCAATCTCTGCCTTAAATACACCCAATGACTTGGCCTCCACTGTCGCCCGTGGCAATAAATTCCATAAATTCACCACCCTCTGGCGAAAAAAATTTCTTCGCATTTCTGTTCTGAATGGGCGCCCTTCAATCCTTATGTCATGCCCTCTTGTACTAGACTCCCCCATCATGGGAAACAACTTTGCCACATCCACACTGTCCATGCCTTTCAGCATTCGAAATGTTTCTATGAGGTCTCCTCTCATTCTTCTAAACTCCAAGGAATGCAGTCCAAGAGCGGACAAATGTTCCTCATATGTTAACCCTCTCATTCCTGGAATCATTCTAGTGAATCTTCTCTGAACCCTCTCCAACGTCAGCACATCCTTTCTTAAATAAGGAGACCAAAACTGCGCACAGTACTCCAAGTGAGGTCTCACCAGTGCCTTATAGAGCCTCAACATCACATCCCTGCTCCTATACTCTATTCCTCTAGAAATGAATGCCAACATTGCATTCGCCTTCTTCACCACCGACTCAACCTGGAGGTTAACCTTAAGGGTATCCTGTACGAGGACTCTCAAGTCCCGTTGCATCTCAGAACTTTGAATTCTCTCCCCAGTTAAATAATAGTCTGCCCGTATATTTCTTCTGCCAAAGTGCATAACCATACACTTTCCAACATTGTACTTCATTTGCCACTTCTCTGCCCATTCTTCCAATCTATCCAAGTCTCTCTGCAGACTCTCCGTTTCCTCAGCACTACCGGCCCCTCCACCTATCTTCGTATCGTCAGCAAACTTAGCCACAAAGCCATCTATTCCATAATCCAAATCATTGATGTACAATGTAAAAAGAAGCGGCCCCAACACGGACCCCTGTGGGACACCACTGGTAACTGGCAGCCAACCAGAATAGGATCCATTTATTCCCACTCTCTGTTTCCTGCCAATCAGCCAACACTGTCTCCATGTATGTAACTCTCCTGTACTTCCATAGGATCTTATCTTGTTAAGTAGCCTCATGTGTGGCACCTTGTCAAAGGCCTTCTGAAAATCCAAATACACAACATCCGCTGCATCTCCCTTGTCTAGCCTACTTGTAATTTCCTCAAAAAATTGTAATAGGTTTGTCAGGCAGGATTTTCCTTTAAGGAATCCATGCTGAGTTCTGCCTATCTTGTCATATGCCTCCAGGTACTCTGTAACCTCATCCTTGATAATCGATTCCAACAACTTCCCAACCACCGATGTCAAGCTAACAGGTCTATAATTTCCTTTTTGCTTCCTTGCCCCCTTCTTAAATAGCGGAGTGACATTTGCAATTTTCCAGTCCTCCGGAACCATGCCAGAATCTATCGACTTTTGAAAGATCATCGCTAATGCCTCCGCAATCTCCACAGCTACTTCCTTGGGTGCATTCCATCTGGTCCGGGAGATTTATCTACCTTTAGACTATTCAGCTTCCTGAGTACTTTCTCTGTCGTAATTGTGACTGCGCACACTTCTCTTCCCTGCCACCCTTGAGTGTCCGGTATGATGTCTTCCTCAGTGAAGACTGATGCAAAATGCTCGTTCAGTTCCTCTGCCATCTCCTTATCTCCCATTACAATTTCTCCAGCATCATTTTCTATCCGTCCTATATCTACTCTCACCTGTCTTTTACTCTTTATATACTTGAATCGGCTTTTAGTATCCTCTTTGATACTATTTGCTAGCTTCCTTTCATAGTTAATCTTTTTCCTCTTAATGACCTTCTTAGTTTCCTTTTGTAAGCTTTTAAAAACCTCCCAACCCTCTGTCTTCCCACTGATTTTTGCTTCCTTGTATGCCCTCTCCTTTGCTTTAACTTTGGCTTTGACTTCTCTTGTCAGCCACAGTTGCATCCTTTTTCCATTCGAAAATTTCCTCTTTTTTGGAATATACCTGTCTTGCACCTTCCTCACTTTTCGCATAAACTCCAGCCACTGCTGCTCTGCCGTCCTTCTGGCCAGTGTCCCTTCCCAGTCAACTTTGGCCAGTTCCTCTCTCATGCCACTATAATTTCCTTTAATCCAGTGAAATACTGACACATCAATTTTCGGCTTCTCTTTTTCAAATTTCACAGTGAACTCAATCATGTTATGATCACTGCCTCCTAAGGGTTCCTTCACCTCAATCTCTCTAATCACCTCCGGTTCATTACACAATACCCAATCCAGTACAGCCGATCCCCAAGTGGGCTCAACAACAAGCTGTTCTAAAAAGCCATCTCGCAGACATTCTATAAATTCTCTCTCTTGAGATCCAGTGCCGACCTGATTTTCCCAATCCACTCGCATGTTAAAATCCCCCACAATTATCCTAACACTGCCCTTCTGACAAGCCTTTTCTATTTCCTGTTGTAATTTGTAGCCCACATCACTGCAGCTGTTTGGAGGCCTATAAATAACTGCCATCAGGGTCCTTTTGCCCCTGCAATTTCTTAGCTCAACCCATAAAGATTCTGCACCTTCCGATCCTATATCATCTCTTTCTAATGATTTAATATAATTTCTTACCAATAAAGCCACGCCTCCCCCTCTGCCTACCTTCCTATCCTTCTGATACACCGTGTATCCTTGGACGTTCAGCTCCCAGAGACATGCATCCTTTAGCCACGTCTCAGTGATGGCCACAATATCATACCTGCCAATCTGTACCTGTACGACAAGATCATCCATCTTATTCCTTATGCTGCGTGCATTTAAGCATAACACCTTAAGACCAGTATTTGGTACTTTTCGCTTTGATTTCACTGCAACTTTATCGCACTGCAACTCATCCCAATGGCTACAAATTTGCACCATCACCTGCCTGTTTTTCCTGACATCTTTACTGCTCACTATCTTAGATTTATTTCTGTTTTCCCCTTCCTCCGCTCTGTCATTCCGGTTCCCATCCCCCTGCCAAATTAGCTTAAACCCTCCCTCACAGCTCTATTAAACCTTCCCGCCAGGATATTGGTCCCCTTTGGGTTCAGGTGTAACCTGTCCATTTTGAACAGGTCATACTTCCCCCAGAAGAGATCCCAATGATCCAAGAATCTGAAGCCCTGCCCCCTGCACCAGTCTCTCAGCCATGCATTCATCTGCCTGATCCTACTATTCTTGCCCTCGCTAGCATGTGGCACAGGTAGCAATCCCGAGATTACTACCCTGGAGGTCCTGCTTCTCAGCTTCCTTCCTAACTCCCAGAAAACTCTCTTCAGGAACTCCTCCCTTGTCCTATCTACAAACGGTATGTCATTGGTACCAACATGTACCAAGACAACTGGTTGCTCTCCCTCCCCCTTCAGAATATTCTGGACCCGATCCGAGACATCCCGTACCCTGGCACCTGGGAGGCAACACACCATGCGGGTATCTCTATCAGGCTCACAGAATCTCCTGTCCATTCTCCTGACTATGGAATCCCCCATGACTACCGCATTCCTCTTCTCCCTCCTTCCCTCCGGCACAACAGCGCCAGGCTCAGTGCCAGGGACCCGATCACCGTGGGTGTCCCCTGTCAGGTCATCCCCCTCAACAGCATCCAGAACAAGATATCTGTTGCTGAGGGGGACAGCCACA
The DNA here is from genome assembly GCF_963921235.1 of Mobula hypostoma. Taxonomy (NCBI): domain Eukaryota; kingdom Metazoa; phylum Chordata; class Chondrichthyes; order Myliobatiformes; family Myliobatidae; genus Mobula; species Mobula hypostoma. The sequence goes on along the minus strand of NC_086107.1, from coordinate 75,168,874 downwards.
GGGGTGCTCTCCACTATCCGGGCATTTCCCTTCCCTCTCCTGACAGTCACCCAATTTTCTGACCCCGGTAGCCTAGGGATGACTAAGTCCCTGTAGCTCCTGTCTATCATCTCTTCACTTTCTCTGATAAGCAGTAGGTCATCAAGCTGCAGCTCCAGATCCCTAACACGGTCTCTGAGGAGCTGCAACTCGGTGCACCTGGCGCAGATGTGGCCATCAGGGAGGCTGGAGGTCTCCCAGGATTCCCACATTTGACACCCTGATCAAAGCACTAACCCTGCAGGCATGCTATCTAATTCTACAGGAATGAAACAGGAAAAGTAAGTCTACTCACCCACTTACCTCGCCAAACAATCAAACTTTTTAAACCGTTAGCTTGTACCGTTAGCTGTTTGAGCTGTGTTAGGGAGAGAGAGAGCCTGTGGTATGTCGAATACCGGGTGGAACGCAAAGTCTTTGGGGTAACTGCAAGTCTGTGTCATTGCTGTTGCTTTGCCCACGCTTGAGTGCTTGGTGGCAGGTGCCGATGTTTTTTTTTTGCTGATGGGGGTGGGGGAATTGTTGCTTGCTGCCGCTTACACGCCGGGGGGGGAGCTGGGGGGGTACTTTGAAGTTCTAACATTTGACTGTTGTTCATTCTTTGGGGCACTCCTCTGTTTTCATGGATGTTTGCGAAGAAAAAGCATTTCAGGATGTTATATTGTATACGTTTCTCTGACATTAAATGTACATTTGAAACCTTTGATTAAACTCCTTATTTGATTTCGTGCTACTATCAGATTTTATCATCTGCAGCCCAGTGTTACTTCCACCTATCACCTCCCAGCCGCTGTCATTGTTTCCAGCTTTCCATCCCAATCTGCCTATCACCCCTCCTTACCTGCCTACTTTTGCCCCACATCTGCCCCTCACATATTTATACTGGCTATCACCGCTCTACTCTTTCAGTGCAGAAGAAGAGTCTGAACTTGAAATCGTAACTTTCCATTTCCCTCTGTTTTGTCTGACATGCTGAGTTCCTCCAGCAGTTTGTTTCTTGTCCCAGATTCCAGCATCTGCAGTTCCTTGTGTCTCCTAAGTTTATGTGAGTTGGATGTAGCATGAGAATGGAGTGTATCAGGAAATGAGATGGTGGTGTAGTCCAGAACGAGTGGTCCACTCTACTTTTGCAGGTGCTCTTCAAATTCACAGCACTGCTGCCTGATTTTTGGCAGATGCCAGGGTACATGTATATTGGAGGGTATTTATGAAACTGCATTGAGAGCTGGTGTGTTGATGGTAGATGAAATAATTGTGAACGTGAGGTAATTTGCCTTAGAGCAACAGGTGAATGCAGGGTGGAGGTACGAGACTGCAGATGCTGGAAGCTGAAGCCAATACACATCTGTTGGAGGAAATTTGGGACCATCCCCTTGTTTCCATGGATTATCTCCTTTTGTTACAGCCTCTCCCATCCTTTCATCTGTTTTTGTGTTTTGATAATAGACAGTGATCCAGATTACCAACAATATGTGATTTTACGAGGAGAATATCAAAGAGTGAAATGGAAAGTGTTTTGATGTGTTTGTTACCTGGAGCTTGTATGACACAAACACTTGTCACTTGAATGCTGAGTGCTTGTCTAGAGACTACAGTTCTGGATCAGAATTGCTGCGTTATGAGAGGAATTGCTTGAACACTCTGCCAAGATCAGTGAATGATGCACCACCACCACCAGTGGGAGGCATAGAAGCTGACTGGGAGCAGCAGTGCTTTGTACATGGCCAGATCTATCTGTTGAATGAGTTGCCACGTTGTGCCCAGGACTGAGTGTGTTGTGTCTCATGACCAATGCTGTCATGGACAATTGTGGTAAGTAGGTTTGCCCCTTATGTGGGTTCTCTCATCACCTGCTCTAGCAGGGGTTCCAACCTTTTTTATGCCATGGACCAATACCATTAAGCAAGGGGCCCATAGATCCCAGGATGGTATATAGTGTGCGCCCTTCAACACTCAGTCAGATTGGCCTGTATTGATGCTGCCATATCATTCTCCATAGCGGATATTGAACTTCAAACTTTGTGCATTCACTGGTCTAAGTACAACTTTTAATGCAGACCACCACTGACTCATCAGCAGGGAGAAGAAGTATTAAGGATGGATTTTTATATTCAAAATTCAGAGAAGGGGTTTATCAATCCCCAGATTGGAAACTCAGACCCCCCTCGTCAATTATTAAGAAATGTAAAGATTTTATGATTTTATGAAGAAAAAGAATAATGGATCTGAGTTTCCAGTTTGCTGGGATTATGATTGAAAATATGGTTAACGAGAGGTTAGAGTATCTCGAAGCCACCTGATCTGTAGATGATGCTAGAGATAGTGTTGGGAGATTATTCCAATAAATAGAAGTAACTGAAAGGATATTAAGTTTGACCAGTGGAGCAGCTTGGGTCTTCAAGGGATTGGGGTTTATTATTATAAAAATGGCCTCCAATCCATTGGCTGGATGAGAGTCTTTATACTTCTTAAATGATCCAAGTATATTATGGCATGGTCCTCCGGTCAGGAACACTCCCGCTTAGGCTAGACCAACAATGATTAGGGGATGTAGGAAATGTGGGTCAGCAAGAGAAACTCTGTGCCACATATCAGGCACGTGTCTTGTTGTAAATTTTCAGCATATAAGATTGTAGAGATGTTGAGCTGCAAGGGAGAGTTTGATGAGTGGAGATGGTTACTGTAGGTAAGGAGGCATCCATCTTGTTAAATCTATACTGGCTCTATGTGAGAATAACCCAACTGTCCCACTCCCCTTCACTTTTCTCAATGCCCTACCAACTAGGACTAGGCTGAATAACAGTTCGGCATGGATTAGATGGACTGAAGAGCCTGTTTTGTGCTGTAGTGCTCTATGAATCGATTGAATAAGTAAGTACTATTCTTTTTGGAGTGAAGGAGGATGAGAGGTAACTTGATAGAATTGTATAAGATTATATATAAGAGGCATAGACAGAGTGGACAGTCAATTTCTTTTTCTCAGGGTACCAATGGCTAATACCAGAGGACATCCTTTTAAAGTTAGTGGAAGAAGATTAGGAGATGTGTCAGAAGTAGTTTTTTTACACAGAGATTGGTAAGTGCCTGGTATGCACTGCCGGGGTGGTGGTAGAGGCTGATACGTTAGGAATGTTTAAGAGACTCTTAGATAAGCACATGATTGAAAGAAAATGGACAAAGGGGTTAGAAAGATCTTAGAGCAGGTGAAAAGATCAGCATAATATTGTGGGTTGAAGATATATGTTTTATTTGCTTCAATATAATTGTGCCTGTTTCAGTCTGTAAAGAATCCGGATTTACTTTTGTCGAACTTTTCCTTTCTTTTTTCAACCAGTTTTTATATTTCTTACAAGATCATTTTTTTGCATTTTATTGTCCCATTCATATCAGTGTTCTCATTTCCTTAGTTCCAAACTCCAGGCTTACCATTGATTTTAGTAATATTATATGTATCTAAAACTTGTTTATTTCGATTGTAGTGATTGGATCACTCTTTGTGTTGTTCCTTTTGCACCTTTAAGTGTATTTATAGTAAATTGTGCATTAATTCTGTAAAAGTTAACGTTGCTGGTTTATTGTCATAACTGTCCATTGAATTTCTCCGATATATCAGAAAATTTACAATCCATTCCTGTTTAGTTTGCTTTGTGTAGATTAAAGACTCCAGTGTTGGATTGAAATAAATCATTGAATCTCATTGAAACCTATATAATGTTAAAAGGCCTCGACAGAGTGGATGTGGAGAGGAGTCTAGGACCAGAGGATACAGCCTCAGAATAGAGGGACCTTCATTTAGAATGGAGAAGAGGAGGAATTTCTTTAGCCAGAGAACGGTGAATTTGTGGAATTCGTTGTCACGCAGATATGGAGGCCGAGTCATTGGGTATTTTTAAGGCAGAGGTTGATAGATTCTTGATTAGTTAGAGCATGAAGAGATACAGGGAGAAGGCGGAAGAGGGAAATGGATCAGCCATGATAAAATGGTGGAGCAGACGCAATGGGCCAAATGGCCTAATTCTGCTTCTATATCTTAAATGGTCTTGTAAATGTTCTACTGTGGCGACCCACTTTCTAGCACACACAAACCAGCTCACGAAACAGCGCGCGTAGGCAGAGGGCCGGCCCCAAAAAAGGGCGCCAGGCCATCTTCACCAGCGGGGGAAAATCCCGCGCGCAGAAAGGGTCTGGGAATATGCATTCCCCACAGCAGTCCCACCCCAGGGAGGGCAGGAACGGGAAGGCTTTAAAGCAGGCCGCGAAGTTTGAATAAATCTCTTTATCGCAACTCCAACTCACTGACTCCATGTGGTTGTTCTAGCGCTGTGTGTAGCACACCGCTACATTTGGTGACCCCGACGGCCCAAACGATATTTGGACCAGAGATGACCAATGCTGCATCTGTTCACACAGTTTCATTACAACTGCCAAGCTTCTGGACGCTGCGACCCCGTCTGTGGTTTGAACAGGCAGAAGCACAATTCCACATTCGGCAGATAACCTCGGAGTCCACTCGCTACTACTACGTGCTGAGCTCCCTCGACCAGGAGACAGCTGCATAAGTTGAGGAGTTTATACAGTCGCCCCCGGAGGACGGCAAATACACAGCATTCAAAGCCCTGCTCATAAGGACTTCCGGACTCTCACGGCGCGAACGAGCACGTCGCTTAATGCACCTGGATGGTTTGGGAGACAGGCCGCCGTCAGCATTAACGAACGAGATGCTGGCCCTGGCTGAAGGACACATACCCTGCCTCATGTTTGAGCAGGCGTTCCTAGAGCAACTGCCCGAGGACATATGCCTGCTGCTGGCCGACACAGATTTCAGCAACCCCCAGGAGGTGGCAGCCCGGGCAGATGTGCTGTGGAATGCCAAGAAAGAGAGAGGGGCATCCGTCGCATAGATCACCAAGCCGCGTGCCCAACGACAGAGCAGACCAGGTCCGGCAGCAGAGCCCAACGAACAATGGTGCTTCTACCATCAGCGGTGGGGCACAGAGGCCCGCCGCTGTAGACCACCCTGCAAATTCCCGGGAAACGCCAAGGCCCGGCTGCCGCCGATCGCTATGGCGGCCGGCCATCAGGACAGCCTCCTGTCCGTCTGGGACAAGCAGTCGGGACGCTGATTATTGGTCGACACTGGAGCGGAGATCAGCATTTTACCTCCAACGAGTTATGACACCCGCAACAGAGAATCCAGACCCACCCTGAGGGCCGCAAATGGCAGCACATACGAACCTACGGTACCCGCACGGTGCGGCTACAGTTTTTCTCCAGCCGGTTCACGTGGGAGTTCACACTGGCTGGCCCAACCACTCCTGGGGGCAGATTTTCTGTGAGCCCATAGCCTGCTGGTCGACCTGCAAGGGAAACGATTAGTCCACGCCAAGACTTCTCAAACGTTCTCCCTGGGTGAAGCCAAGTTGCCAGCCCCACATCTGGACTCCATCACGCTGTCCAATGATGAATTCTCAGGGTCCTGGCGGATTTCCCATCAGTACTGACACCGCAGTTCACGGCAGCCATGCCCAGACACGGAGTACAGCACCACATCCCAACCCAGGGACCACCCCTCCACGCCTGTGCTCGAAGGCTTCCCCCGGACAAGCTCTGACTGGCAAAGGAGGAGTTCAAGAAGATGGAGGAATTGGGGATCATACGACGGTCCGACAGCCCATGGGCCTCCACCCTGCACATGGTGCCCAAGGCAACGGGGGGCTGGAGACCATGCAGTGACTACCGCAGACTGAACGAGGCAACAACGCCAGACCGCTACCCTGTGCCGCACATTCAAGACTTTGCGGCAAACCCTCACGGCACAAGGATCTTTTCCAAGGTAGACCTCGTCCGGAGATACCATCAAATCCCGGTACATCCGGACGACATCCCCAAAACAGCACTCATCACCCCGTTTGGACTTTTCGAATTCCTCCGAATGCCATTTGGTCTAAAGAATGCTGCACAGACGTTCCAGCAGCTAATGGACGCGGTGGGATGCGACCTGAACTTTGCATTCATCTATTTGGATGATATCCTCATAGCCAGCAGTAGTCATCAAGAGCATTTGTCCCACCTCCGCCAGCTTTACTCCCGCCTGAGTGAATTCGGCCTTACAATCAACCCAACCAAATGCCAGTTCGGACTCGATACCATCGACTTCCTGGGACACAGGATTACTAAAGACGGGGCAACTCCTCTGCCTGCCAAGGTAGACACGGTCTGCAACTTCCCCCGACCCAACACAATCAAAGGCCTGCAGGAATTCATGGGTATGGTGAATTTCTACCACCGTTTCCTCCCCTCAGCAGCCCGAACCATGCGCCCCCTGTTCACTCTGATGTCGGGTAAGGGCAAGGACATTACCTGGGACGAAGAGGCCGCAGCCACTTTCATTAAAACCAAAGAAGCCTTGGCAAACGCCGCGATGCTAGTGCACCCCAGAACAGACGTTCCTACTGCCCTCACGGTGGATGCATCCAACACAGCAGTCGGTGGAGTGCTGGAACAACTCATCGAGGGTTGCTGGCAACCCCTGGCGTTCTTCAGCAAACACCTACGACCACCCGAACTCAAGTACAGTGCTTTCGACCAGGAGCTATTGGCACTATACCCGGCAATCCGGCATTTCAGGTACTTCTTAGAAGGTAGGCCCTTCACCGCGTTTACAGGCCACAAACCGCTTACCCTTGCGTTCACGAAGGTGTCCGAGCCCTGGTCGTCCCGCCAGCAGCGACATCTGTCCTACATCTCCGAGTACACGACGGACATCCGGCATGTCTCTGGAAAGGACAAGGTCGTGGCTGACGCACTTTCCAGACCGACCATACAGGCCCTGTCCCAGGGGGTGGACTATGCAGCGCTGGCAGAGGCACAGCAGACAGACGCTGAGATCCCCAGTTACAGGACTGCAGTCTCCGGTTTGCAGCTCCAAGACCTCCCCGTAGGCCCAGGTGAGAGGACCCTACTATGTGACGTAGCTACCGGCCAACCCCGCCCCGTCGTCCCAGCAGCCTGGCGTCGGCGGGTGTTCGAATCCATTCACAACTTAGCGCACCCCTCCATCAGGACAACTGTCCGGCTGGTCGCCAACAGGTTCATGTGGCGTGGACTTCGTAAACAGGTCAGTGAATGGGCCAAAACGTGCAGCGGCACACCAAGGCTCTGCCGCAGCAGTTCGAACCCACCTGCCGGAGGTTCGACCACATCCATGTGGATATCGTGGGGCCCCTGCCAGTATCGCGAGGAGCGCGGTACCTCCTAACTATGATAGACCGGTTCACCAGATGGCCAGAGGCAGTCCCGCTCACCGACACCACCTCCGAATCCTGCGCCCGAGCACTGATCGCAACCTGGGTAGCCCGCTTCGGGGTACCGGCCCACATTACCTCCGACAGGGGCGCCCAGTTCACCTCCAGCCTGTGGTCAGCTATGGCCAGCCTTTTAGGATCGCAGCTACACCACACATCTGCCTACCACCCACAGTCGAACCGACTAGTGGAGCGCTTCCACCGTCACTTGAAATCGGCTCTCATGGCCTGCCTGGAGGGGCCTAACTGGGTGGATGAGCTTCCCTGGGTCCTGCTCGGAATCCGCACAGCGCCCAAGGAGGATCTGCACACCTCGTCGGCCGAGTTGGTGTACGGCGCGCCCCTGGTCGTCCCAGGAGAGTTCATACCAGCCCCAAGGGGGCAGGAGGAAGAACCGGCAGCAATCCTGGACAGACTACGGGAGAGGCTCGGTAACCTGGCCCCCATACCCACTTCACAGCACGGACAGAGCCCGACCTGCGTACCCAAAGACCTGCAGAACTGTAAGTTTCTTTTTGTACGATGGGGCGGACACCGGGCACCGCTACAGCGACCCTATGAGGGGCAGTTTAAGGTGATCAGGAACAACGGGTCCACATTCGTGCTGGACATTGGGGGGAGAGAGGAAGTTTTCACGGTGGACCGACTCAAACCGGCCCATGTGGACGGTGCAGCTGCTCCAGGCTCAGGCACCGCGGCGCAGGGGCAGACCTCCCAAACAGAGGCCGATCCAGACTGTGGACATTGTGGGAGGTATCGCCGGTTCTGGGGGGGGGGGTTATGTGGTGACCCACTTTCTAGCACACACGAACTGGCTCACGAAACAGCGCGCGCAGGTAGAGGGCCGGTCCCACAAAAGGGCGCCAGGCCATCTTCACCAGCAGGGGGAAAATCCTGCGTGCGGAAAGGGTCTGGGAATATGCATTCCCCACAGCAGTCCCGCCCCAGGGAGGGCGGGAATGGGAAGGCTTTAAAGCAGGCCGCGAAGTTTGAATAAATCTCTTTATCGCAGCTCCAACTCACCTACTCCGTGTGGTTATTCTAGCGCTGTGTGTAGCACACCGCTACACTACCATATTATGACCACACTTCCCTGAAGGCTCCTAACTACAAGGTTATTAACCCATTCTCATGGCACATTGCAAGATCTAAAATAGCTTGTTCACAAGTTAATTCATCAATGTACTGATTGAGTAAACACAAATTAGTTCTCTGCACTGTTACTGCTAATTTGATTTAGCCAGTCTATGTGTCGGTTGAAGCTCCCAATAATGATTACATATCTTTCAATTATCTGATTTACACCTCACCCTACATTATCTTTACCGCTTTGGGACCTACTGACAATTTCCTGCCAATAGTTTTTGCCCCTTGTTGTTTATAGCCAGCAAAATGATCTGACTTCTTGGCTTTTCTGTCAGAGAGCTCCTTCTGTTTGCCACCTTTATCCCACTCTACAGTCCTGCCGAATGGTCTCAGCCCGAAATGTCGACTGTACTCAGCTGCCTGGCCTGCTGAGTTCTTCCAGCATTTTGTGTGTTGCTTGGATTTCCAGCATCTGCAGATTCTCTCTTGTTTGTGATCTGGTCATTAATACCCATTTACTACTCTTCATTACTATCTTATTCTTAACTCTGTTCCCAATTGTTTAGTTTAAAGCATTATCTGCAGCCCAAGTAGTATGATTTACGTGAGCAGTGATCCCATCCCAATTCAAGTGAAGCTGGTCCAGTGGAATAGCTCCCTCATTTCACACTGTATATAAATTGAAACCTGGACCCACTGCATTTTGCCTCTCTCCATAATAGGTCTACGAAGACACGATCTCATTAGCTCTCCATGCGGCCTTGGATCACCTGGATGATACTAATGCCTATGTCAGGATGCTGTTTATTGACTACAGTTCAGCATTTTACACCATCATTCCTACAGTTCTGATCAAAAAGCCTCAGAACCTGGGCCTTTGTATCTCCTTCTGCAAGTGGATCCTTGACTTCCTAACCGGAAGACTATAATCTTTGCGAATTGGAAATAACATCTCCACCTTGCTGACAGTGAACACTGGTGCACCTCGGGGGTGTGTGCACTGCTCTACTTTCTCATCACCTGTGTGGCTAGACACAGCTCAAATGCTAACTATGTTTGCCGATGATACAACCATTGATGGCAGAATCTCAGGTGGTGACAAGAGGGCACACAGGAACGAGATATGTATCAGCTAGTTCAGTGGTGTTGCAGCAACAACCTTATACTCAGTGTCAGTAAGACCAATAATTGATTGTGGACTTCAGAAAGGGTAAGATGAGTGAACACCCACCAGTCCTCATAGAGGGATCAGAAGTGGAAAGAGTGAGCAATTTCAAGTTCCTAGATGTCAGTATCTGTGAGGACCTTACCTGGACCCAGCATATTGATGCAGCCATAGAGAAGGCAAGGCAGCAGCTGTATTGTATCAGGAGTTTGAGGAGATTTGGTATGTCACCAAAAACACTCGCAAATTTCTACAGATGTACCATGAGAGCATCTAACTCAGGGGTCCCCAACCTTTTTTGCACCGCGGATCGGTTTGATATTGACAATATTCTTGCGGACAGGCCGACCCGGTGGGGGGGTGGGTGTTAAACACGACCAGAATATAGGTGATAAGTCAACTCTAATTTCCTTATCAGTGGCTAATACACCCAATTTCGTTTCTAAAGGTGTTTATCTAACGAGTTTAATATTAAAGACACAGCGCATATTTTCCTCGCATGAATGCAGTGATGTCAATTATAACAGTGGTCCCAAACCTTCGGGCCGCGAAGAATGCAGCGGTACAGCGGTGGCCGGAACACACCCAGCACATCTTTAAGAAAAAAGCCAAAATAATAAGCTAATTAATTAGGTGCCGCCCAGCACGTAAATGTCGGCCCAGATCAGAGACGACGCCATCGGCAATCACCTCTAATCTGGGCCGACATTTACGTGCCGGGCGGCACCAGTAGATCTACTAGGACTTGATATTTCGATCCCTATGGTAAGTCGGCACTCTCGATGTTGGCAGTGGGCTTGGAATGGTGACAAGGAAGGAGGGTAGGTACGTCATCAGGGTCATCAGTTGGGCACCCTCCTTCTCTGATGCTTCGTTGATAAGCCCACAACGTCTCCAGAAGGCTCAACGGTGCTACCTGGCGTCCCAGATACACCCCCCTCAGTTCCATACCCTCCTGTCTTCATCTTGCAGCCCAGTTGTTGTCTTTCCTTTTAATCCAAATCCAATTGCTGCTTTCTTCTGCTGCGTTTGACAAGGACTAATTAATTAGCTTCTTTATTTCAGCTTTTTTCTTAAAGATGTGCTGGGCGCATTCCAGCTACCACTGCATTCTTCGCGGCCTGGTGGTTGGGGACCACTGAATTATAAGTCACTTATAAGTCATAACATTTTAAGTAACGTTTGGATATTAAACACACAGCGCATATTTTCCTCGTATGAACATATAAAATCATTGCAACACACCAATATCGCTGAATCAGTGGGAGCGCTGGGCTTATTTTCCTGCAACAAGATGGTGCCATCGAGGGGTGATGGGAGACAGCGATACTCGAAGGGGGTTCCTTATGTCCAGTCTATTCCCCAATTTAGTTTTTGTTGTATTCATGCAGAAAACTCTGCTTTGCAGCGATATGATGTTGGAAATGGAAGCAACGTTTTCAGTGCTTCCATGGCTATCTCAGGATATTCAGCCTTGACTTTGATCCAGAATGCCGGCAGAGATGTTATGACAAACATGCTTTTCAGCCCGCCATCATTTGCAAGCTCGAGTTGATCTTTTTCCCACACTGACATGGAAGATTCACCGGTAACATTCACAAAAGGAGGAGGTGCTTGCTGTCTTGAGGAAAATTAAAGTGGATAAATCCCCAGGACCTGACAGGGTGTTCCCTCGGACCTTGAAGGAGACTAGTATTGAAATTGCGGGAGCCCTGGCAGAAATATTTAAAATGTCGCTGTCTACGGGTGAAGTGCCGGAGGATTGGAGAGTGGCTCATGTTGTTCCGTTGTTTAAAAAAGGATCGAAAAGTAATCCGGGAAATTATAGGCCGGTGAGTTTAACATCAGTAGTAGGTAAGTTATTGGAGGGAGTACTAAGAGACAGAATCTACAAGCATTTGGATAGACAGGGGCTTATTAGGGAGAGTCAACGTGGCTTTGTGCGTGGTAGGTCATGTTTGACCAATCTGTTGGAGTTTTTCGAGGAGGTTACCAGGAAAGTGGATGAAGGGAAGGCAGTGGATATTGTCTACATGGACTTCAGCAAGGCCTTTGACAAGGTCCCGCATGGGAGGTTAGTTAGGAAAATTCAGTTGCTAGGTATACATGGAGAGGTGGTAAATTGGATTAGACATTGGCTCGATGGAAGAAGCCAGAGAGTGGTGGTAGAGAATTGCCTCTCTGAGTGGAGGCCTGTGACTAGTGGTGTGCCACAGGGATCAGTGCTGGGTCCATTGTTATTTGTCATCTATATCAAAGATCTGGATGATAATGTGGTAAATTGGATCAGCAAGTTTGCTGATGATACAAAGATTGGAGGTGTAGTAGACAGTGAGGAAGGTTTTCAGAGCCTGCAGAGGGACTTGGACCAGCTGGAAAAATGGGCTGAAAAATGGCAGATGGAGTTTAATACTGACAAGTGTGAGGTATTGCACGTTGGAAGGACAAACCAATGTAGAACATACGGGGTTAATGGTAAGGCACTGAGGAGTGCAGTGGAACAGAGGGATCTGGGAATACAGATACAAAATTCCCTAAAAGTGTCGTCACAGGTAGATAGGGTCGTAAAGAGAGCTTTTGGTACATTGGCCTTTATTAATCGAAGTATTGAGTATAAGAGCTGGAATGTTATGATGAGGTTGTATAAGGCATTGGTGAGGCCGAATCTGGAGTATTGTGTTCAGTTTTGGTCACCAAATTACAGGAAGGATATAAATAAGATTGAAAGAGTGCAGAGAAGGTTTACAAGGATGTTGCCGGGACTTGAGAAACTCAGTTACAGAGAAAGGTTGAATAGGTTAGGACTTTATTCCCTGGAGCGTAGAAGAATGAGGGGAGATTTGATAGAGGTATATAAAATTATGATGGGTATAGATAGAGTGAATGCAAGCAGGCTTTTTCCACTGAGGCAAGGGGAGAAAAAAACCAGAGGACATGGGTTAAGGGTGAGGGGGGAAAAGTTTAAAGGGAACATTAGGGGAGGCTTCTTCACACAGAGAGTGGTGGGAGTATGGAATGAGCTGCCAGACGAGGTGGTAAATGCGGGGTTTTTTTAACATTTAAGAATAAATTGGACAGATACATGAATGGGAGGTGTATGGAGGGATATGGTCCGTGTGCAGGTCAGTGGGACTAGGCAGAAAATGGTTCGGCACAGCCAAGAAGGGCCAAAAGGCCTGTTTCTGTGCTGTAGTTTCTATGGTTTCTATGGTTTCTAAATGAGTCACGGACCCATTCCTTTGCACTTCTTGGGTAACTGATGACCTCCCTGGATTACAAATCGACAGTAAATATTAAAAATTTAAATTATAAATCATGAATAGAAAATAGAAAAATGGGAAGTAAGGTAGTGCAAAAAAACCGAGAGGCAGGTCCGGATATTTGGAGGGTACGGCCCAGATCTGGGTCAGGATCCGTTCAGTAGTCTTATCACAATTGGAAAGAAGCTGTTCCCAAATCTGGCCGTACGAGTCTTCCAGCTCCTGAGACTTCTCCCAGAGGGAAGAAGGACGAAAAGTGTGTTGGCTGGGTGGGTCGTGTCCTTGATTATCTTGGCAGCACTGCTGCGACAGCGTGCGGTGTAAAGTGAGTCCAAGGACGGAAGATTGGTTTGTGTGATGTGCTGCGCTGTGTTCATGATCTTCTGCAGCTTCTTCCGGTCTTGGACAGAACAACTTCCATACCAGGTTGTGATGCATCCTAGAAGAATGCTTTCTATGGTGCATCGATAAAAATTAGTGAGGGTTTTAGGGGACAGGCCAAATTTCTTTAGTTTTCTCAGGAAGTAAAGGCGCTGGTGGGCCTTCTTGGCAGTGGACTCTGCTTGGTTGGACCAAGTCAGGTCATTTGTGATATTGACCCCAAGGAACTTAAAGCTTTTGATCTGTTCCACTTGCGCACCACTGATGTAAATGGGGTCGTGCGGTCTGCTACTCCTTCTGAAGTCAACAATCAATTCCCTCATCTTGCTGACGTTGAGGGATAGGTTATTGTCTTTGCACCATGCCATCAGGTTCTTAATTTCCTCTCTGTACTCAAACTCATCATTATCCGAGATACGGCCTACAATTGTTGTGTCATCAGCAAACTTATATATTGAGTTTGATGGAAACTTGGCTACACAATCATGGGTGTACAGTGAGTACCCAGCCTTGTGAGGCACCGGTGCTCAGAGTGATTGTAGAGGAGAGCTTGTCCCCTATTTTTACAGCCTGGGTCCTGTCTGTGAGGAAGTTGAAGATCCAGCTGCAGATCTGAGTGCTAAGGCCCAGGTTCCGGAGCTTAGGAATCAGTTTATTTGGAATGATGGTATTAAAGGCAGAGCTGTAGTCAATGAAAAGGAGTCTTGCGTATGCGTCTTTATTCTCCAGGTGTTCTAAGGAGGAATGTAGGGCCAGAGAGATGGCATCTGCCATTGACCTGTTGCTCTGGTAGGCGAATTGCAAAGCGTCGAGGTTGACCGGTAGGCTGTGGTTGATGTGTGCCATAACCGATCTCTCGAAGCACTTCATAGCAATTGATGTCAGAGCCACAGGTCGATAGTCATTCAGGCATGCCACCTTGCTCTTCTTCGGCAGTGGGATTATCGTTGCCTTCTTAAAACACGAGGGGATCCTAGACTGAAGCAAGGAGCAGTTGAAGATGTCAACAAACACTCCAGCTAGCTCGCTTGCACAGGCCCCGAGAACCTGTCCTGGGACGCCATCTGGGCCCATCGCCTTCCTTGGATTTACCTTCAGGAAGGCCCTTCTAACGTCCTCCTCAGTGATGATGAATCTCGATGCCACCAGGTCCGGTTCATCCGGAGGGAGCGGGATGCTCCTCTTCTGTTCGAATCTTGCGTAGAATATGTTAAGTTCATCAGGAAGAGAAGCGCCACAGTTATTGATATTCCCAGCCTTTTCTTTGTGCCCAGTGATCTCATTTCGACCCTGCCATAGTCCACTGGCATCTCTCTGGTTAGCCTGGGCTTCCAACTTGGCTCGATATTGCCTCTTGGCGCCCTTAATGGCTTTCCGGAGTTCACGCCTGGATTCCGTGTAGCAACTGGTATCCCTGGACCTAAAAGCCACAGTTCTGCCTTTATAAGGGACTTGACCTCATAATTCATCCAAGGTTTCCAGTTAGGGAATACCCGGATCGTCTTGCGAGACATACAGTCCTCCGTGCATTTCCAAATAAAGTCTGTGACAGCTGAGGCATACTCATCGAGGTTAGCTGCCGAGTCCTTGAATACTAACCAGTCCACCGATTCAGAGCAGTCTCGGAGGACCTCATCCATTTCTTCCGTCCAACGCGACACTACTTTTGACATCGTGACTTCTTGCTTCAGTTTCTGTTTGTAAGCCGGGAGGAGGAGTACGGCCTGATGGTCCGATTTTCCAAAGTGAGGTCGTGGGACGGAATGGTAGGCATCCTTGACTGCTGTGTAGCAGTGGTCAAGTATATTCGGGCCTCTAGTGGGGCAGGAGACATGCTGGTATAACTTTGGCAGCACCTTTCTGAGGTTGGCCTGGTTAAAGTCCCCGGCTGTAACGAGCAAAGCCTCCGGATACCTGGTTTCAAGTTCACTGATGTTGGCATACAGTACGTTCAGAGCACACTCCATGTCCGCCTGGGGGGGAATGTAGACCGCTGTCAGTATGACTGAGGTGAATTCCCGTGGCAGGTAGTAGGGACGACACTTCACCGACGGGTGTTCCAGGTCTGGGCTGCTGGAGCTTGTCAGTGCCACTGTGTCCGAGCTGTGCATATTCTTCCAGAACCTCCTTCTTTGTCTTGACTGTCATTAGTTCCTTTGTCCTAAACTCCGGTCCTCTCCTACCCTGAAGAGGTCTCAACCTTACTTGGCAAGTAATACAGCCTTCTGGTCTCACTCTGGTAGTTGCATTGAACAGCATCTGTTCCTTACTACCACCCACTTCCATTTCAATTCCCCCACCTTAAATAGTGTCATGTATCATGATGACATGGTCAGTTTCCTCACCTCCCTGCCTCCTCTGCAAGAATTTCATGTGAAGTTATTGTTTCCTCTGGCACCTCCTTCTGGATCTCCACATCTGCCTTAGTCCTGGTCACACCCTCCTGTCCCTCATGACTAACCAGTTCTATGGTATTATATTGAAGAATTGAGACTTTCTCCCGTAACTTTCCTTATTGGTCTATCACAGTGTCCGGATCTCAGAATCCAGTTCATTAGCTCTGGGCTGCAGTTCCGAGGTTGCAAGAGGCAGATGCTAACTGCAACACATTGCCTGTCCTCTCTCTGTATGCTTAGGTTACTGGTTAACTAACTTAATTTCTCAAATGCCTGTTTATACCAGTTTGTCATAATTTTATCTCATCCAAAACTTAGTTTTGAGATACTAGTTTTAGTTAGTCCGATGCAACAGATTAGAATTTTGGATAAATCCCTTTAAAATGGGGAAAAGGGATCTGCAATCAGATTGCACCAGATAATGTCAGACTCACCATCAGATTAGCTCCCTGACTTAAGTTATATTTAACCGTGCTGTGATTCATTTACAATCCTTGTCACACAGAAGTCCTTACTCAACAAAGTGCACGCTGTAGTCACTGCTGTCTGTCGATATTTACTATGTGGAGACTTAGTTCTGTCAATTTACTATGGGTGATTATTTTTGGTGTGTTTTCTGATCCTCTTCACTAATGTATGCCAATTTATTAAATATATTATTCTGCAAAAAGTACAGTCTCATGAAAGAGATCATTACACCAGTAGCTGTCCTCTTAAAAACCCGGGGAAGGCACCTCTCCTCACTTCCCATCCCTAACACCTCTGCTACAAAGAATGCCTGCACGCAACCAGCTTTTCACTCACCTGTTTATATTTACAGGTATATAGAGATTCTGAAAGAACACAAGGCAAAACTGCTGTGGGATGACCAGATTGGTGAACATTACTTTGAGTATAAAAGGTGAGCTTTTATATTAAAATATGCTAATTAATGAACCACTCTTGAAACGTCCCTTTGCTGTCCTGCCTCCCTCCTCCTTCCTTACATCTCTGTCCTCAGTAATCTTTCCCAAGGCGTTGCCGTACTGATGAGGTGCAGAATGAAACACAACAGAAGATTTTCCAAACATTCTGACAATGAGCTAGATGTAGAAGGTGAAGTGGGTGTGAGGTTTGTGACAAGATGAACCGGATTTATAGGGGTTATCGGGGCAATAAGTACAGGGGTGTTAATGGAAACAGTTGTAGTGGAGATTCAGCCAGTAGGCTATGCCTGGATGGAAGGTATGTAAATGATTACGCAAACAACAGGAATTCTGCAGATGCTGGAAATTCAAGCAACATACATCAAAGTTGCTGGTGAACGCAGCAGGCCAGGCAGCATCTATAGGAAGAGGCGCAGTCGACGTTTCAGGCCGAGACCCTTCGTCACGAAGGGTCTCGGCCTGAAACGTCGACTGCGCCTCTTCCTATAGATGCTGCCTGGCCTGCTGCGTTCACCAGCAACTTTGATGTATGTTGCATGTAAATGATTACGTTTTCTCTGCCTTCACAAACGAAAGGAATTCAGATTCATATCATCTTACTGTTATATACACCAGGGTGTAATGAAATTCCCTGCCTGTGTGAGCAAACAATGTGTATGGTTATGGTAAATACTATGTATACAATAATGAGCATGAAGTAACAGGGCGGCCTTGCAAACTGAACTGGTGCTGAAAGAATGTGCTGTTTTCTGGGTTTGAGGCCTCCGTTGGTCAGAGCTGACCATGGACATTGCTTCCTAGCTGTCTAGATATGCAAGCCTGGGCAGTACAATATGGGGAGCAAGTGGCTGCCCATGTAGCAAGCTCCCCCTCTCCATGTAACTGATGAACCCAAAGGAACGGCAGAGACCGATACAGTTTGGTCCCAGCAGCATCGCTGCAGTTGCCAGTCAGCGTTGAGCTCAATGTAGGACTGCCTTAGGGACTCCAGCCCTGGGGTTTTCTCACGAAGCCTTCCCCATGAGTGGGTATAGCCCCAAGAAATTGGAGGTTTGAGATCAGAGTTTTCCTTCTAGTGGCCAACCATGGCTGACGAGCTCCATCTGCCCAAAGTGACTGGATTTAATGTGCCTATAACCTACCTTTGCCCCTTCTATCAATAGAAATAGTTCCGCTGAGCTTAGTAGCTAAGCCACACGTGAAGGCCAGGAGCTGGACTTGGTTGTCAGAGGCTATTTGAGGCTCACGCCATTGGGAGCATCTAATAGGTAGAGGGAGCTTGTCCCATTACCACCCCTGGCTATAACAACCTTAAGGAACCTGTGTTGTTTTAAAGAGTAATTAAAAGCATATAGATCACCAGACCTGGATAAAATGTACCTATGTTCTTAAAAGCAACAGGAGGGGAAATTGCCGGGACTGTAACCATCAGTTTCTAGGGTTTTTCTGACAACGAATGTGGTGGCAGTGGACAGAAAGGCAGCTACCGATAGCATTGTCTGACAAATAAAAAGAGTAATGTGTGTACTGCTCACAGAAGCTGGTGAATCTCTGGACTCTGTATTCCAGAGACTTATGCAGATAGTTAAAGAGGGGGTAGATGTATTTGGTTTGAGGGCTTGGGGGAATTGGCACAGAAGAGGAGATGGAAGTCTAGGGCAAGTCATGTTGAATGTCGGGGCAGGCTTGAGGGACCTAAATCTGAATCAGGTTTAATATCACAGGCATATGTCATAAAATATGTTGTTTTGCGGCAACAGTACATTACAATGCATAGTAATAAAAACCTATAATTTTTTTAAAAAGTGTATATTTATCTATCTATCAGTATTTACACAGTGGAATGCAAAAGTTTGGACACCCCTAGTCAAAATTTCTATTACTGTGAATAGCTAAGTGAGTAAAAGATGAGCTGATTTCCAAAAGGCATAAAGTTAAAGATGACACATTTCTTTAATATTTTAAGCAAGAAAACTTATTTATTTCCATTTTTTACAGTTTCAAAATAACAAAAAAAAAGTAAAGGGCCTGGAGCAAATGTTTGGGCACCCTGCATGGTCAGTACTTAGTAACACCCCCTTTGGCAAGTATCACAGCTTGTAAACACTTTTTGTAGCCAGCTAAGAGTCTTGCAATTCTTGTTTGGGGGATTTTCACCCATTCTTCCTTGCAAAAGGCTTCTAGTTCTGTGAGATTCTTGGGCCGTCTTGCATGCACTGCTCTTTTGAGGTCTATCCACAGATTCTCAATGGTGTTTAGGTCAGGGGACAGTGAGGGCCATGGCAAAACCTTCAGCTTGTGCCTCTCGAGGTAGTCCATTGTGGATTTTGAGGTGTGTTTTAGTTTCATTATTCTGTTGTAGAAGCCATCCTCTTTTCATCTTTGGCTTTTTTACAGACGGTATGATGTGTGCTTCCAGAATTTGCTGGTATTTAATTGAATTCATTCTTCCCTCTACCAATAAATGTTCCCCTTGCCACTGGCTGCAACATAAGCCTAAAGCATGATCGATCCACCCCCGTGCTTAACAGTGTCATTCAAAAGTTCTATTCAAAAGGTTCAAAGGAACATCTAAACAAGCCTGATGCATTTTTGAAACAAGTCCTGAGGACTGATGAAGTTAAAATAGAACTTTTTGGCCGCAATGAGCAAAGGTATGTTTGGAGAAAAAAGGGTGCAGAATTTCATGAAAAGAACCTCTCTCCAACTGTTAAGCACAGGGGTGGATCGATCATGCTTTAGGCTTGTGCTGCAGCCAGTGGCAAGGGGAACATTTCACTGGTAGAGGGAAGAATGAATTCAATTAAGTACCAGCAAATTCTGGAAGCAAACATCACACCGTCTGTAAAAAAGCAGAAGATGAAAAGAGGATGGCTTCTACAACAGGATAATGAACCTAAACACACCTCAAAATCCACAATGAACTACCTCAAGAGGTGCAAGCTGAAGGTTTTGCCATGGCCCTCACTGTCCCCCGACCTAAACATCATAGAAAATCTGTGGATAGACCTCAAAAGAGCAGTGCATGCAAGACGGCCCAAGAACCTCACAGAACTAGAAGCCTTTTGCAAGGAAGAATGGGCGAAAATCCCCCAAACAAGAATTGAAAGACTCTTAGCCGGCTACAAAAACCGTTTACAAGCTGTGATACTTGCCAAAGGGGGTGTTACTAAGTACTGCCATGCAGGGTGCCCAAACTTTTGCTTAAGGCCCTTTTCCTTTTTGTTATTTTGAAACTGTAAAAGATGGAAATAAAAGGTTTTCTTGCTTAAAATATTAAAGAAATGTGTCATCTTTAACTTTATGCCTTTTGGAAATCAGTTCATCTTTTAATCGCTTAGCTATTCACAATAACAGAAATTTTGACTATGGGTGCCCAAACTTTTGCATTCTACTGTATTTATATTGGAAAGAAAAAAATAAAGTTACCCAAAAATCTACCACAGCCATGTCTTTAAGGCAAAGCCTCAGGCTCCCCATTCTAACTCTGTCGCACTCACGCAATGGCCGCTCCCCTTAAACCTAACTTCCTCTTTTTGGCCCTTGCTAAGTGCCTAATTATTTTGCGATCTCTGGTTTGAAGAATGTCCCATCTGGACCCATCCACTTTTTCAAAACTCACTCCCATAATGCACAATCCAACACTCTTCGCAAACTCTGCCATGTAGAATGTGTTTTGAATTATATCCTCTAGCTCAGTGGTCCCCAATCACCGGGCCACGGACCAGTACCGGGCTGCAAAGCATGTGCTACCGGGCCGCGAGGAAACAATATGATTTGGCGATATGAAGCAATATAAGTCAGCTGCACCTTTCCTCATTCCCTGTCACGCACTGTTGAACTTGAACATAGGGTTGCCAACTGTCCCGTATTAGCCGGAACATCCTGTATATTGAGCTAAATTGGTTTGTCCCATACGGGACCGCCCTTGTCACGTATTTCCCCTGCTAAGGTAGAGCGTTCCTATGAAATCGTTCGTAAGCCAAAATAGTGTAAAGTGAAGAAGCAATTACCATTAATTTATATGGGAAAAATTATTGAGCGTTCCCAGACCCAAAAAATAACCTACCAAATCATACCAAATAATACATAAAACCTAAAATAACATTAACATATTGTAAAAGCAGGAATGATGTGATAAATACACAGCCTATATAAAGTAGAAATAATGTATGTACAGTGTACAGTTTGTAGTTTCACTTAACAGAATCGGGAAGATTAAGCCAAAACCGATTTGTAGAAAAAAAATCGGCACGTACACGCATGTGCATGTCATGTATGCATACATCATGCATGCGCACACAGGTGCCGGCGCAAGGCTTCATGGTCATGGTAGTCTTTCTCGGGGTAAACACAAGTGTCCCATATTTGACTGCTACTTTTGTCCCTTATTTGGGAGTGAGAAAGTTGGCAACCTTACTTGAACACCGCGCCTCCCCCCCCCCCCCCCCCGCCGGCTGGTCTGCAAGAATATTGCCAATATTAAACTGGTCTGCGGTGCAAAAAGGTTGGGGACCCCTGCTCTAGCTTATATCACATCTTTTCATTCTAATACCCAAATATAACACTTCAAGTTTCACACCACTAAATTTCATTTGCTGTCTATTTGCCCATTTCCTTGAAGTCATTTTCTAACCTCCTGGTGGCTCATTTTGCCTCCAAGTTTTGATCATTTGTTAATTTGGAAATTGTGCCCTGTTTTCTCAAATCCCAGTCATGAATGAATATTAGGGAAAACAGTGCTGATTGCAGCAACCTCTGGTGTACACGTTCCTTCAGTCCGAGAACCACATGTACAGGATGGTATAGTAAATAAGATATACGCATACGTGCCTTTATCGGTAAGAGACAGTCTGGAGGCCGTGTTGTAAGCTACATTTGGAATATTGTGTGCTGTTCTGGTCACTTCACTGGAATGATGTGGAGGTTCTGTCCGGTCACATCATTGGAATGATGTGGAAGCTTTGGAGAGGGTCACATCACTGGAATGACGTGGAGGCTTTGCAGAGGGTCACATCACTGGAAGGATTTGGAAGCTTTGGAGAGGGTGTAGGAGAGGTTTACCAGAGTGCCACAAGCACGTGAAGATCTGCAGATGCTGGAAATCCAAAGATACACACACAAAATGCAGGAGGGACTCAGCAGCCCAGGGTCTCAGCCCAAAATGTCGACTGTTTACTCTTTTCCATAGATGCTGCCTGACCTGCTGAGTTCCTGCAGCATTTTGTGTGTGGAAACTGGATGTTGCCTGGATTGGAGGATATTAGATAAAAGGAGATGCTGGACAAAGTTGTATTGTTTTCTGTGGAGTGTCAGAGGCTGAAAGAAGGTTTGATGGAAGAATACAAAATTGTAGGGCATCTGTGTATGGTAAGGGGAAAGTTAAAGGAGATTTACGTGGCAGGCACTTTTTTTTTACATGGAGAGTGCCTGGGACAGACTGCCAGGGTAGTTGGTGGAAACAGATACACTAGCAGCTTTTAAGAGATGTTTAGACAGACACATGAACAGGCAGGAAATTGAAGTGTGTGGATCAAATGCAGGTAGCTGTGCAGTTGAAATTAGTGTTGTTCGTCATCAGCACAGATATGATGTGCCACGGGCCGGTTCCTGTGTTGTACTGTTCTATATTGTTATTTGTTATTCAGATGTTACTGTACCTCCTTGTTATTGCATGATCTTCAATCTAAGTGACAACTCTAATTATATGGCATCCTATCAGATGTCATGCGGAGATGCTTTTTACTCAGTGATGTTAGACTGTTGGTATTCTGTCTGTAACCCTCATCATGTGCCGGCTGAGAGCTGTGAGCTGGGTGCCACGATAGCTGAGTGGTTGGCACAACACCATTACAGCTCAGGTCATTCCAGAATTCAGAGTTCAATTCCGGTGGTGTTCTATCAGGAGTCTCTGTACGTCCTCCCTGGGTGCTCCCATTTCCTCCCACGTACTGGATTGGTTGATTGGTCATTGTAAATTGTCCCATAGATTAGGTTAGGGTTAATCGGATTTAAGGGCTGGTAGAGCATACTCTGCGCTACGGTGCTAGATAAATAAATAAAATACAGAGATCTAATTTTGGCTGGCATTGATTTGGTGGGCCAGAATGGCCTCCTTCATGGCCACAATGTTAAATGGCCCTGTGACCCTGGGGTAGTAGTGCTAATGAACATGGTACAGTATGGTACTAGCTGAGTCAAGTGAAGAAGGTGTTGACCCAGCTACAGTGGTGAATGAACCTGGTCTGGTCTATTACTGGGAGCTGTACCGTATACAGAACTTGTAATGGATGATGCACCCCACAGATTGTTAAAGGGAGATGGGTTAGGTCTACTAATGGAAATGGTTCTTACTAATGGTTATTACAGTGTTATTGGGAGGGTAACCATAATAATGAGAGGCAGTTATGGATCATAATGTGCACTCGATAATGCCCTTTTCTTGTTTCCAGGCACCAGGGCGGGAAGCGCATTGTCTTTTATCCAACATTAAAGGTAAGTGAGGGGAGGTTCTGGTCTGAGAGCATTTCTTCCGTAACTCCTGACTCCTGAAAGAGTTACTGTAGCTGTGTGTGTGTGTGTGTGTGTGTGTGTGTGTGTGTGTGTGTGTGTGTGTGGTCAATCCTTTGGAAGCTCTATACTGGCAGGCACTCCTAACATCATTCCCTCTGGGATGAATGTGAATCGAAGAACTGCAGGGGCAGTTCTGTCAATGATTTCATAGTCTGAGCACTTGACTGGAGAATTTAGTACAATCACAAATAAGAGAAAATCTGCTGATGCTGGAAATCCAAGCTGCACACATAAAATGCTGGAGGAACTATGCAGGCCAGGCAGCATCTATCAAAAAGAGTAAACAGTTGAAGTTTCGGGCCGAGACCCTTCATCAGGACTGAAACGTCAACTATTTACTCTTTTCCATAGATGCTGCCTGGCCTGCTGAGTTCCTCCAGCATTTTGAGTATGTTGCTTGGAGAATTTAGTTGCTTGTATTTGGATGTCTTTGCATATACAATTACTTATCCCTTTTCATTTTCTTTGCAGTCTATACAGTTACGATTAGAACTGGCCAAAGCGTTGGGCACTGGAATCTCCATCTGGGAACTGGGACAGGGACTGGATTATTTCTATGATTTACTGTGAACATGGCATTCCCACAAACATGACCCTTTGGAACCTTGGAGCCCATTTCCAGGAGACCAGAGGGTGACTATATCTGGTCTTTGTGCACAGGTGCTGAGGAGAATTCGGAAGCTGAAGTGAATTTTGAAGCTCTCAGAGCTAAAAGCCCATTTCCCAAAACTTGGTTTAAAATAAAAGTTTTGAGAGCATTTCTAATGAAGTTGGAGTTCATTAGAACATCTGGGTAGTTTTTTTTTCTGCCTTGGTTTCACTCACCAGTTTCTTGTGCTACACTAACACACAGTGGGATCCTGGCTGGAGGATGATTTGAAATGTTTTATACAGCTGCACCATGGCACCCAACTCATAGTCAGTGTCTTGGCCTATGATGACAAGCAAAACAAGTGCCTTCTTCACTACCCTCTCCATCTGTGTCACCATTTTCAAGGAGCTATGGCCTTACACTTTGAGGTGTCTCTGTATATCTCCTTTGGTGTTGCCTTCCTGTCAGATTGATCCAGTGTGGCCACTCTCCTATGACCTCTCTCATTAACAAAGTTCAAAGTATATTTATTAGCAAAGTACATACATATATGTCACCATATACTACCCTGAGATTCATTTTCACAGAAACTACAATGAAACACAATAGAGTCAATAAAAAACACACACAAGATGGACAAATAACTTGTGTGTAGAAGACAACAAACTGTGCAAAAACAAAAAGAATAATAATAATAATAATAATAAATAGGCAATAAATATTGAGAATATAAGATAAAGAGTCCTTGAAAGTTAGTCCATTGATTGTGGAAACAGTTAAGTGTAGGGGTGAGTGAAGTTATCCCCCGTTCTTCAACAGCCTGGTGGTTGAGGGGTAATAATTATTCCTGAACCTGGTGGCCCCTGAGTCCTGAGGCTCCTATAGGGTTTCTTGATGATGGATGCTGTTTAACTGCAACAGCACTCCTTGTAGATGTGCTCAGAGGTGGGGAGGGCTTTTCCCGTGAAGGTCTGAGCTGTATCCACAACTGTGTGGGCTTTTCAAGGGCATTGTGTGTCCATACCACGTTGTGATGCAACCAGTCAGGATACTCTCCACAGAGCATCTATAGAAGTTTGTCAAGGTTTTACATGACTTGCTGAATCTTCGCAAACTTCCAAGAAAGTAGAAGTGCTGCCGTGCTTTCTTTGTGATGGTACTTACGTACTGGGTCCTCTGAAATGATAATGCCAAGGAGTTTAAAACTATTGACCCTCTCCACCTCCTGGATCGCCAGTTTCCTCCTCCTGCTCTTTGGTTTTGCAGGGTGCTAAACACACAGCCTTGTGGTGCACCTGTGGTGGTGGTGGTGGACATCGTGGAGGAGATGCTGTTGCCAATCCGAGTTGACTGGGGTCTGCAAATGAGGAATTGAGGATCCAGTTGCACAAGGAGGTATTGAGGCCAAAGTCTTGGAGCTGTTGATTAGTTTTGAATAGTTGATACTATTGAATGCCGAGCTATAGTCAATAAGGAGCATCTTGATGAATGCATCTTCACTGTCCAGATGTTTCAGGGATGAGTGAAAAACTGAGTTCAGGGCTGTTGTGCAGGTAGGCAAATTGGAGCAGATCCAAGTCACTCCTCAGGCAGCAGTTGATATATTTTATCACCAATCTCTCAAACCACTGCATCACAGTGGATATAAGTGCTACTGGACGATAGTCATTGAGGCAGATTATCACGTTGTTTTTGGGTACTGGTATAAGTGAAGCCTACTGGAAGCAGGTGGGTACCATAGGTTGCTGAACTGAGAGGTCAAAGATGTCAATAAACACTCCAGCTAGTTGATCAGCACAGCTTGGCCAAGTATCCGGTCTGGGCCAGATGCTTTTCATGGGTTAACTCTCCTGAAGGATGTTCTCAGAAATGGAAATCACAGGGTCATTGGGGGAGTGGGAGTTTGTGAAGTTGCCTCCATGTTTTTTGACAGCCAAAGCAAGCATAAAAGGCTCATCTGGGAGCAAAACCTTGAGGGTCACGTATATCACTTGGTTTTACTTTGTAAGAGATAATAGCATTCAAGTCCTCCCACAGCTGCTGAGCATCCTTCTGTGATTCCAGTTCTTGCTGACAGAACTGCTACTCACTGGATGTTTTTTTTTTGTTTTTCATGCCATTCTCAGTAAACTCTAGAGACTATTGTGTATGAAAATCCCAGGAGACCAGCAGTTTCTGAGATATTCAAACCATTTGGTGCCAACAATTATTCCACGGTCAAGTGCTTAGATCGCATTTCTTCCCCATTTTGATGTTTAAGCTGAACAATAACTGAACCTATTTATGCATTGAGTTGCTGCTACATGATTGGTTGATTAGATACTTGCAATAACGAGCAGATATACTTAATAAAGTAGCCACTGAATGTATATACATTACAAACAACAAAGGTCCCAGCACCAATCCCTAAAAGAAGCCCCCATCTGCCACTAATTCACTTCTGTTTTTAGAAACATAGAAAATAGGTGCAAGAGTTGGCCATTTGGCCCTTCGAGCCTGCACCGCCATTTATTATGATCATGGCTGATCATCCAACTCAGAACCCCACCCCAGCCTTCCCTCCATACCCCCTAACCCCCGTAGCCACAAGGGCCATATCTAACTCCCTCTTAAATATAGCCAATGAACTGGCCTCAACAGTTTCCTGTGGCAGAGAATTCCACAGATTCACCACTCTCTGTGTGAAGAAGTCTTTCCTAATCTCGGTCCTAAAAGGCTTCCTCTCTATCCTCAAACTGTGACCCCTCGTTCTCGTTTTTGATCTTACATGGTAGAATAATAAACCTTACGGTGAGCCTGGCAGGTGTAAAGGGAGCACGGGAACATGGCTGCAGTGCTTTAAAGGGAGCATAGAAATCTGGTGTCCGGAGGGGAATAGAGGAACTGGGGACCCATCTTTCTATATTTCTTTTCTATGTAGAAGTCATTCAACTGCTTCACAATCCCATTCCCATTCATATTCCCTATTACCTTTTCTCCCCATGTTCCCACTAATCCTACCAGCCACCTAGAGAGACAATTGACAATGACTAATCTCCACCGTCTCCCAAGTCTTTGGGGTGAGGGAGGAAACAGAAGCATCCAGAAACCCACACAGTCACGGGGAAACATGCAAACTCCACACAGTCAGCACCTAAGGTCAGGATCACATCCCTGGAGGCACTACCAGCTGTGCCATAAAGGTTTTATATGAGCTACATAAAGGCTGCAAACAATGGAAAACCTCCGATTCTTTTCTCGGAAATGTTGGAGGCAACCTGATAGAAGTATATGAATATTATAAGACCACAAGATGTAGGAGAAGAATTAGGCTGTTTGGCCCATCGAGTCTGCTCTACCGTTTCATCATGGCTGATCCAATTTTCCTCTCAACCCCAATCTCCTGCCTTCCTCCTGCATCATGCCTTGAGCAATCAAGAATCTATCAACCTTTGTTTTAAATATGCATAAAGACTTGGCCTCCACAGCTGTCAGTGGCAACGAATGCCACAGATTCACCACTCTCTGGCTAAAGATATTCCTCCTCATCTCTGTTCTAAAAAGACGCCCCTCTATTCTGAGGATATGTCCTCTGGTCTTGGACTCTCTCACCATAGGAAACATCCTCTTCACATCCACTCTGTCAAGACCTTTCACCATTTGATAGGTTTCAATGAAGTCACCTATAATTCTTCTGTACTCAAGTGAATACAGGCCCAGAGCCAACAATCGTTCTTTAGATGACAAGCCATTCAATCCTGGAATCATTTTCCTGAACCTCCTTTGAACCATCTCCAGTTTCAACACATCCTTTCTATGATAAGGAGCCCAAAACTGCTCAAACTACTCAAAGTGAGACATCACCAGTTTTTTTTATATAAAGTCTCAACATTACATCGTTGCTTTTATATTCTAGTCCTCTTGAAATGAATGCTAACATTACATTTGCCTTTCTCACCATAAACTCAACCTGTAAATTAACCCTTAGGGAATCCTGCACAAGGACTCCCAAGTCCCTTTGAGCCTCAGATGTTTGTATTTTCTCTCCAGTTAAAAAATAGTCAACCCTTTCAGTTCTTCTACTAAAGTGCATGACCATACGCTTTCCGACACTGCATTCCATTTGCCCATTCTCCTAATCTGTCTAAGTCCTCTGTAGCTTCTCTACGTCCTCAAAACTATCTGCCACAACAACTATCTTCATGTGTCTGAAAATTCTGCAACAAAGCCATTAATTCCATCATCCAAATCGTGACATATAACATAAAAGGAATCAGTCCCAACACAGACCGCTGTGGAACAGCACTGGTCATCGGCAGCCATCCAGAAAAGACTCCCTTTATTCCCATTCATTGCCTTTTGCCAATCAGCCATTGCTTTATCCATGCTAGAATCTTTACTGTAATACCTTGGGCTCGTAGCTTGTAAAGCAGCCCCATGTGTGGCACCTAGTCAAAGGTCTTCTAAAAATCCAAGTACACAACATCAACTGAATCTCCTTCATCTATCCTGCTTGTTATTCAAATAATTCCAACTGATTTTTCAGGCAAGATTTTCCCTTGGTGCTGATTATGGCCTATCTTATCATGTGCCTCTAAGAACCCTGAGACCTCATCCTTAACAATCTACTCTAACATTGACCCAATCACTGAGGTCAGACTAACTGGCCTATAATTTCCTTCCTTCTGCTTCTCACCCTTGAAGAGTGGAGTGACTATTGCAATTATACAGTCTTCTGGAACCATTCCAGGATCTAGTGATTCTAATGCCTCCACAATCTCTTCAGCCACCTCTTTCAGAACCCTGGGTGTGCACCATCTGGTCTGGGTGACTTACCTACCTTCAGTTTCCCAATAACCTTTTCCCCAATAATGGTAACATAACAAACTTCATGACCCCGACACCCGGAATTCCACCATACTGCTTCTGTCTTCTGCAGTGAAAACTGATGCAAAATACTTCTTCAGTTCATCCGCCATTTCCTTGTCCCCCATTACTACCTCTCCAGCATCGATTTCTAGCGATCTGATATCCACTCTCACCTCTCTTTTACACTTCATGTATCTGAAGAAACCTTTTGTATCCTCTTTAATATTATTGGCTAGCTTACTTTCATATTCTATCTTTACCTTCTTAATGACTTTTTAGTTGCCTTCTCTTGGTTTTAAAGAGCTTCCCAATAATTTCCCGCTAACTATTGGTCTGTTATATGCCTTCTCTTTGACTTAAAATGCTATCCACCAATCTTAACAAATAATACCCAAATGCTCCACCTGAAATGACCGTAGTGACCTTTTATTCATTTTCAGGATCTGAGCATCCCTGGGAAGACCAGCATTTATTGCCCATGCCTAACTGCCCTTGGGAAGGTGGTGGTGATCCTGTTTCTTGAACTGCTGAAGTGTTTCTGGGAAGGTATTCCCACAGTGCTGTGCTGTTAAAGAGTGAATTCTCAGGTTGAGATGCAGAGATGATGAGGGGTCAGTGATAGATGTACTGAGCAATGCCATTGAATATCATGGGGAGGTGATGAGCATGAGCCTTTCCCATTAAAGATTGTCCTCACGACCTGCCTATCACTTCCCTCTGGATCCCCACCTCCTTACCTTTATTCCACAGTCCACTGTTCTTTCCTATCAAATTTCTTCCTCAGCCCCTTACCTCTGACATGGATCATCTCCCAGCTTCTTACATTATCACCGCTTCCCCCATCCACCCACCTTTCCCCTCACTTGGTCTCACCAAGCTCATATTCCTCTTCCCCCGCCCCACCCCCCATACACACACAATTTAGCTTCTGCCCCCTTCCTTCCAGTCCTGATAAAGGGTCTTGGCCCAAAATGCCACCTGTTTATTCCCCTCTATAGACGCTATAGACTGCTGAGTTCCTCCTGCATTTTGTGTATGTGGTTCAAGATTTCTAGCGTCTTGCATCCAGGAGATTGTCATTGCCTGGTCTGAGTGTTACCTCCCACTTAGCTGAACGTCCTTTATGCCTTCTGCCTCACTTACTGAGAAGCTGAGACTGGTTTTGAACATTATGTAACATCAGCAAACACTTCCAATTTTGACCTTATGAAAATAGGGTGACGTGGAGAGGATGTTTCCTCTGCTGGGGGTATCCAGAACTAGAGGCCACAGTCTCAAAATTAAGGGCAACCTTTCAGAACAGAAGTAAAGAGGAATTTTTTTAGCCAAAGAGTGGTGAATCTGTGGAATGCTCTGCTACAGACTGCAGTGGAGGCCAAGTCTGTGAGTATATTTAAAGCGGAAGTTAATGGATTCCTGGTCGGTCAGGGCATCAAGTGATATGGAGAGGGGGCAGGTGTATGGGGTTGAATGGGATCTGGGATCAGTCATGATGAAATGGCGGAGTGGGCATGATGAGCTGGAAGGCCTAATTCTGCTCCTTTGTCTTACGGACTGGCCCAGAAAAGGGGACTGTGGCAAGCTGCTGTCAGTGGCCTATGCCCTAGTAGGGGTGATAGGCTTAAGTAACATCAGCGTTAGTTCATGCCACTTTCACCATATACCCTTGTACATATGCACCCCTGATTTGGGCCAGCCAAAGAGGGCATACTCATACCCAGTAACACACATAAAGTGCTGAAGGAACCCAGCAGACCAGGCAGCATCTATGGAAAAAAGTAGTTGACGTTTTCGACTGAGACCCTTCGGCAGGACTGGAAAAAAAAAGATGAGGGGTAGATTTAAAAAGTGAGGGAAGGGGAGAGAGGAATATAAGGTTATAGGTAAAATCGGGAGGGGGAGGGAGTTAAGTAAAGATCTGGAAAGTTGATTGGTGAAAGAGATACAGGGCTGGAGAAGGGGGAGTCTGATAGAAGAGGATGGAAGGCCACAGAATAAAGAAAAGGGGGGAGGAGCAACAGATGGAGGCAATAGGCAGGGAAGGAGATAAGTCGAAAACTTCTATAGATGTACCGTGGAGAGCATTCTGACAGGCTGCATCACTGTCGGGTATTGGGTCGGGGTGGGGGGGGGGGTGCTACTGCACAGGACTGAGAGAAGCTGCAGAGGGTTGTAAATTTAGTCAGCTCCATCTTGGGTACTAGCCTACAAAGTACCCAGGACATCTTTAGGGAGCGGTGTCTCAGAAAGGCAGTATCCGTTATTAAGGACCTCCAGCACCCAGAGCATGTCCTTTTCTCAATGTTACCATCAGGTAGGAGGTACAGAAGCCTGAAGGCACACACTCAGCGACTCAGGAACAGCTTCTTCCCCTCTGCCATCCGATTCCTGAATGGACATTGAACCCTTGAACACCACCTCACTTTTTTAATACAGTATAGATTATTTCTGTTTTTTGCACAATTTTTAATCTACTCAATACATACACTGTAATTGATCTATTTATTTATTTATTATTGTTATTTTTCTTCTGTATTATTTATTGCATTGAACTGCTGCTGCTAAGCTAACAAATTTCATGACACCTGTCGGTGACATTAAACCTGATTCTGACAGTGGAAGAGATATGGTTGAGGGCAGACCTTGATGGTGGATGAAGGAAGTCCCTTTCTTTGAAGGAGGACATCTCCTTTGTTCTGGAAAGAAAAGCCTCATCCTGAGAGCAGATGCGGCAGAGACAGAGGAGTTGAGAGACGGCGATAATGTTTTTACAAGAAACAGGGTGGGAAGAGTGTTAGTCCAGGTAGCTGTGAGAGTCCGTGGGTCAATAATAGACATCCGTGATAGATAAGCTGTCTCCAGAGATAGAAACAGTGATATCAAGGAAGGAAGGTGTCGAAAATGGACCGGGTTGAACCTGCCAATCTCATCAGCCCCAACTGAGATACCTTTGCTGACGGCCTGCAGTGTTAAACCAAACTGTGGCAAGCTTGCCAACCCCTGAACGACAGCTGCAGTTGGCATCAGGTGAAATGTGTGTGGGAAAGTACCCTGCAGAGTGATACAGTGCAAGAGGGACATAACCCAGCGTGGTTAGGAAGTTGCCGTTGTCGGAACTGGCTTTGAGTTGCAGCAGCTGAGATTTGGGCCAGCAATGGGCAGTGATAACTTTTGGTCAGTGAGTGGGAAGCAATATCATAAAAATGAATGACACCCCCACCGCAAATAAAACAAAAAAGAGGTTCTCCTCAATATTGTGCACACAACATATGCCATGGGGAACTCCTGAAGAAGGAAGGAGTTACAACGAGATTGGCCTTGCCCCTGTTGTCTGCTGCTCATCACCCCGGTTTCAATATTCTCCTTCCCAAAGCCTTTGATGAGGATATTACATTAGTAAAGATCAAGCAAGCTGCAGAAATATCTTGAGGTAAGTTTGGAGTTCTAACACAAAGCAGTCTGCACACCTTCTCCCACGATGCCACATGAAAGCACATTTTCTGTTTTGGTGAGCCTAAATAAAGATGTAGCTGAGTTTTTCCAACACCATTAGTGTATCATCCTGATGGCACAGTGGCAGGGATGCATTACGGCACCAGCGTTTTTCAGGACTCATCCCAGTGGCAACAACGACTGGTAAATAGTCCCTCATATGTTGACTGTCGGCTGAGAATTATACTTATTATCACTGACTTATAAGTTATGAAATTTGTTGCTTTTCTGCAGTAATGCAGTGCAAAATTACTATAAATTACCAAATAAATACTGCAAAAAAGGAATAATGAGGTAGCGTTCATGGACCATCAGAAAACTAATGGCAGAGGAGAAGAAGCGATTTCTGAATAGTTGAGTGTGGGTCTTCAGGCTCCTGTATCTTGTCCCTGATGCTGGTGTGGAGAGGAGGGCACGTCCCAGACGGTGGGGGTCCTTAATGATGGATGCCACGTTCTTCATTTTGAAGATGTCCTCCATGAAGGGGAGTGTTGTGCTCGTGATGAAGCTGTCTGAGTCTACAACCCTCTGCAGCCTCTTGTAATCCTACGCATTGGAACCTCCATACCCGTCTGTGATGTAAGCTATCAGAATACTCAACACTGTACAAGATGACATGCCAAATCTCAGACTCCTAACAGAGTCATTAGCATGCCTTCTTTGTGATTGCTTTGGTGTTGACTCAGGTGAGATCCTCCAAGATGGCACTAACTTGCCAGATCGATAGTCAACTGCATTAGGCATTGTCTGTGCCCCTCTAGGTGAGGCAGGGCATGAACCACATGACTGACTCATTGAGGTAGGATTAGGTAAAAGAGGTAACTAATAAAGTGGCCACTGAGTATATGTCCTCTGTGTCTATGTTCTCTGGTAAACGTACAATCCTTACTGATGGATGGGATTCATTGAAGTGGACCAGAGAGGACTTACACCAATCCAGTTTGATGGCAGGCAGATTGTGGGAAGTTCCCAGGGAAAGCAGTTGAAGGAGTGAACACGTAATGCAGGAATTGAGGTAGGGGATGATGCAGCAGATGCTGGAGTTCATGAAGGAGAGATGCAGGCATGAAGAAATGTGGAAGTTGCAGTAGTCGATGCAGGAATTGCTGCATTAGTAAAGAGATAAATCCTGACTGGTTGCATTACAGCCTGGTTTGGAGGCTCCAATGCACAGGATTGCAAAAGGCTGCAGGGATTGATGCAAGGGTGAAGAGATGAAAGAGTTAAGCTCTTCAATGCTCAGTACCAGTGCCCAAGAGCATCTCTTGCCTGTGACCCACCCTCCCTACCTGCCCCCGGAGTGTTTATGATTACAGAAAAGGCACACAGCCCAATGATGAGACTCTCTCAGTCATTTCCCTTTCATTCTCCCTCTTTCAGGAAGCATGACAACAGGATCAGAAGATGCACTAAACTGAAGCAGCTGTGAGTAGTCGGGCTCCAGCTGACTTCACGACAAACTCCCGGGTGGACCTCCTGTGTTCTCCCAGTCTCTTCAAAGCAAGGGAATTAATTGCAGTCAAGATTGCTTAAAGGTTAATAGATTTTTTTTCTCTCCTCCCACCTCATCGTCAAATCCACTGCACTCTCATTTACTGATCGGTGTCACTTACCCAAAGTATTAACAGTTGGGCTGCAATGCAAGAAAATGGATTTGTTATTGGACTACACTTTTTACCTTCTGATAAGTTTAAGGAGGTTTAACATGTCATCAAAAGCTCTGAGAAGATTCTACAACGTAGAGTGTACAGTATTCTGACTGTTGCGTCACGGCCGAGTCTGGAAGGATCGCAAGGGCTAGAGAGAGTGATGGACTCGGCCCGTTCCATCCTGGGTGCAGCTCTGCCACTATCGAGCACACCGACAAGGGCTGATGCCTGAGGAATTTCACACCCATCATCAGAGACCCACACCATCTAGGCCACGCTGTCCTCAGGGCAGGAGCCATAGGAGCCTGAAGACCTACACACCAAGGTTCGACCACAGCTTCTTTCCATTACCATCAGGTTCTTGGACTGACCTGAAAATCCCTAATTCTACCTCAGACTGTTTTTTTCCACTCTCAGTCTTGCACTAGTGTCCATATGTTAATTGATGTCAATTTACGTTTGTCCTTGACTTGTGACATACTGTGCTGCTTATTTTCATAGCATTGATACCTTTTGTATGTATGCCGATGAAACAGTAAACTTGACCCTGAACTGTCCAAATAACTCAGCTGCCTGTTTAATGCTGGACTGCTATGTCTCTCCTTCCAGAACCCCAACAACCTTGTGGGTTACCTGTAGTTCTCAAGAGATGAACGTGAAGAACTTTTCCCCGTTGTGTTGTGGTAATTTGGGAGCTTTAGACCCTGCAAAGACTGCTGGACGAGCCAGCCATTCATTGCTGGTGGAGGACTTGCTGGCAACAGCTGAGCCTCTCCATCCTCACTCATCTGGAGCAAGGTTACTAACACTGGGAACGAGGGCCATGCCTGGATATGTTATTCCAAATGGATCTGATATGGGAGAAATGCAGCAAATGTGGGGAATGTAAAACCAAGTTGTAAATCAGGCAGCAAAAGTCCAGAGTTGAGGAGAAATGGTTTGACACCGAGTGGCCGAGGACGTTGGCCAGGGTCAGCCGGGGATGGAAGGTGATGTTCTCATGGCACTGAGAGGGTCAGTGAGAGTTCCAACAGTGAGGGGCATTGGTGAGTTCTGCACCTTATCAGGATCTCACCGATCAGGTATGAATGCTTCCTGTCATTCAGATTCCAAGTGTGGCCCAGTTCACCCTACACCCCCCAACCCCATGTACAGCTACACTGTCCAGTGCTGTACTTTTCAAACCTGGAGTAGTTCAAAATGTAAGGCCGGAGAAGAGTGCAGAGAACTACAGTAGAAAGGATTTGAGAAAAACTGCTCGTGGGCCCTCCAGCCCAAGGACTTTGCCAACATAGAAACATAGAAAATAGGTGCAGGAGTAGGCCATTCGGCCCTTCGAACCTGCACCGCCATTTATTATGATCATGGCTGATCATCCAACTCAGAACCCCGCCCCAGCCTTCCCTCCATACCCCCTGACCCCCATAGCCACAAGGGCCATATCTAACTCCCTCTTAAATATAGCCAATGAACTGGCCTCAACAGTTTCCTGTGGCAGAGAATTCCACAGATTCACCACTCTCTGTGTGAAGAAGTTTTTCCTAATCTCAGTCCTAAAAGGCTTCCCCTCTATCCTCAAACTGTGACCCCTCGTTCTGGACTTCCCCAACATCGGGAACAATCTTCCTGCATCTAGCCTGTCCAATCCCTTTAGGATCTTATACGTTTCAATCAGATCCCCCCTCAATCTTCTAAATTCCACGAGTACAAGCCCAGTTTATCCAGTCTTTCTTCATATGAAAGTCCTGCCATCCCAGGAATCAATCTGGTGAACCTTCTTTGTACTCCCTCTATGGCAAAGATGTCTTTCCTCAGATTAGGGGACCAAAACTGCACACAATACTCCAGGTGTGGTCTCACCAAGGCCTTGTACAACTGCAGTAGTACCTCCCTGCTCCTGTACTCGAATCCTTTCGCTATAAATGCCAGCATACCATTCGCCTTTTTCACCGCCTGCTGTACCTGCATGCCCACTTTCAATGACTGGTGTATAATGACACCCAGGTCTCGTTGCACCTCCCCTTTTCCTAATCGGCCACCATTCAGATAATAATCAGTTTTCCTATTTTTGCCACCAAAGTGGATAACTTCACATTTATCCACATTAAATTGCATCTGCCATGAATTTGCCCACTCACCCAACCTATCCAAGTCACCCTGCATCCTCTTAGCATCCTCCTCACTGCTAACACTGCCACCCAGCTTCGTGTCTTCCGCAAACTTGGAGATGCTGCATTTAATTCCCTCATCCGAGTCATTAATATATATTGTAAACAACTGGGGTCCCAGCACTGAGCCTTGCGGTACCCAACTAGTCACTGCCTGCCATTCTGAAAAGGTCCCGTTTATTCCCACTCTTTGCTTCCTGTCTGCTAACCAATTCTCCACCCACACCAATACCTTACCCCCAATACCGTGTGCTTTAAGTTTGCACACTAATCTCCTGTGTGGGACCTTGTCAAAAGCCTTTTGAAAATCCAAATATACCACATCCACTGGTTCTCCCCTAT
The DNA here is from genome assembly GCF_963921235.1 of Mobula hypostoma. Taxonomy (NCBI): domain Eukaryota; kingdom Metazoa; phylum Chordata; class Chondrichthyes; order Myliobatiformes; family Myliobatidae; genus Mobula; species Mobula hypostoma. The sequence continues at coordinate 75,132,653 of NC_086107.1, read as the reverse complement.
GCACTCTACTAGTTACATCCTCAAAAAATTCTATGAGATTCGTCAGACATGATTTTCCTTTCACAAATCCATGCTGACTTTGTCCGATGATTTCACCGCTTTCCAAATGTGCTGTTATCACATCTTTGATAACTGACTCCAGCAGTTTCCCCACCACCGACGTTAGGCTAACCGGTCTATAATTCCCCGGTTTCTCTCGCCCTCCTTTTTTAAAAAGTGGGGTTACATTAGCCACCCTCCAATCCTCAGGAACTAGTCCAGAATCTAACGAGTTTTGAAAAATTATCACTAATGCATCCACTATTTCTCGGGCTACTTCCTTAAGCACTCTAGGATGCAGACCATCTGGCCCTGGGGATTTATCTGCCTTCAATCTCTTCAATTTACCTAACACCACTTCCCTACTAACATGTATTTCGCTCAGTTCCTCCATCTCACTGGATCCTCTGTCCCCTACTATTTCTGGAAGATTATTTATGTCCTCCTTAGTGAAGACAGAACCAAAGTAATTATTCAATTGGTCTGCCATGTCCTTGCTCCCCATAATCAATTCACCTGTTTCTGTCTGCAGGGGACCTACATTTGTCTTTACCAGTCTTTTCCTTTTTACATATCTATAAAAGCTTTTACAGTCCGTTTTTATGTTCCATGCCAGTTTTCTCTCATAATCTTTTTTCCCCTTCCTAATTAAGCCCTTTGTCCTCCTCTGCTGAACTCTGAATTTCTCCCAGTCCTCAGGTGAGCCACTTTCTCTGGCTAATTTGTATGCTTCTTCTTTGGAATTGATACTATCCCTAATTTCTCTTGTCAGCCACGGGTGCACTACCTTCCTTGATTTATTCTTTTGCCAAACTGGGATGAACAATTGTTGTAGTTCATCCATGCAACCTTTAAATGCTTGCCATTGCATATCCACCGTCAATCCTTTAAGTGTCATTTGCCAGTCTATCTTAGCTAATTCACGTCTCATACCTTCAAAGTTACCCCTCTTTAAGTTCAGAACCTTTGTTTCTGAATTAACTATGTCACTCTCCATCTTAATGAAGAATTCCACCATATTATGGTCACTCTTACCCAAGGGGCCTCTCACGACAAGATCGCTAATTAACCCTTCCTCATTGCTCAAAACCCAGTCCAGAATAACCTGCTCTCTAGTTGGTTCCTCGACATGTTGGTTCAAAAAACCATCCCGCATACATTCCAAGAAATCCTCTTCTTCAGCACCTTTACCAATTTGGTTCACCCAGTCTACATGTAGATTGAAGTCACCCATTATAACTGCTGTTCCTTTATTGCACACATTTCTAATTTCCTGTTTAATACCATTTCCCACCTCACTACTACTGTTAGGTGGCCTGTACACAACTCCCACCAGCGTCTTCTGCCCCTTAGTGTTACGCAGCTCTACCCATATCGATTCCACATCTTCCCGGCTTATGTCCTTCCTTTCTATTACGTTAATCTCTTCTTTAACCAGCAACACCACCCCACCTCCCCTTCCTTCATATCTATCCCTCCTGAATATTGAATATCCCTGAACGTTGAGCTCCCATCCCTGGTCACCCTGGAGCCATGTCTCTGTGATCCCAACTATATCATAATCATTAATAACAATCTGCACTTTCAATTCATCCACCTTATTACGAATGCTCTATGCTATTTATTTTTAAGGGCATCAGGGTGGTTCATCAGGTGAAGCTGCTGCCTCACAGTGTCAGAGACCTGGTTTCCATCCCGTCCTCGGCTGCTATCTGTCATTACGAGGCTTTCTCCCAGGTGCTCGAGTTGCCTCACACAAAGACTGTGTGGGCTGTTAGGGTATAACTGGTCCATGTAGAGTCTGTGAGTGAGCAGTGGAGGCCGGGAGGAGTTTTTGAGAATAAAATGGGATTAGTGTACAGTAACAGGTCAGCAGTAACTTGATAGGCTGAAGGGCCTGTTTCATGCCGTCTCTCTCTCTCTGACTTACCTGATGAACCTCGGACCAAATGCTGGAACAAAGTGTTGAAACAAGACAGACGACACCTCCACGCAGACACCTCCCCACCAGTGGCAGCTGGGGTTAGTGCAGTCGGTAGACTGAAGATGAGGACAGCTCGGTCGTCATTGACTAGTCGCAGTCGGCTGAGCAGTTGGGCTGTGACTCACAGGAAAGCTCTACACGACGCTTAGCACAGTAAAACCGAGGCTTATATTTACACCAGCCTTTGGTAGGTTAGAAAACACAGTTACAATTCATGTGTAATACATGAAACAGAAGAGACCTTTTATAAAGTGACGCGGTGAGAATATGCACGTTCTGACTGTGCTGATACTGGCCGTCACCGTTAAGTGCTCTGTAACAGAATGTGACCAGTCACTGTCCCCCAAACTGTAATACCGATAAAGACAAGGGCACACTGCACTGTAATCCTTCAGTAAATCAGTATCTGTGACACCCCACATTTCACACACTGATAAATTGTTGGCCTTACTGTAACAAATGAACAAAAACGTAACCATGCATAACCAGTCTGGAGTGTGAGCTTCCTTGTTCTACTGTACTGTGTTACTAAAAAGCCCCTGAGTACAGCACGATGGTCTCGGCCTATATCCCATACTGTACAGGGTGATACACTGCTGCTGTGCAGACTGTCACAGACTAGTACAATTACTGAGCTACTGTACACTGGCCAGTAACTTCAGCCAGCAGCCTGTGACCTCCCACACGTTCACAGGCTGACGAGGACTCTGCTCTGGAGCTGTCTGATCCACCGTACCACAACCAGTGACTGTCCCACTGGAAAAGAACAACTGGGTGATGTCACATGTCAGGAGTGTGGACAACGCCCTGTCCTGGGTTGTCTGGAAAGTCTATGAGTCCATCCAATCTGCACTGTTCCTTGATCCTGATTGTGTCTGGTTGTTCCATTCGTGTTTGGTTTCTATGGACGTATCTCACAGTGGGCACGTCTGCAGTTCTGGGCTGTACCACCTGGTCCGGTGTGTGGGTGAGGGTCCCCTCTGCCCTCTGTGCCACTTGGCTTTCAGTCTCAGATGCCGCATCCCACCCATGTCCACAAGAGGGCTGACAGCAGAAGGGGCAAGGTCACACAGTAAGTGTGTTTAAAATTAGTGTAATTGTTCACAAAGAGTAATTGCCCAGCACTCACGTAGGTGCTGGTCAGGACTCGACAAGCCCTCTTCTCTCCTGTGGGTGCGACCACTGGTATTCAGGTTGCCCGCTGTCAAACATACTGCCGCAATCAATCACGACGAATTAGACCCGTGAAGGTCCTCTGCTGATCACCTGGCTGGGACTGACAGTGACTGACAACTGCACCGGTCCCAAAGGAACGCACGCGTTGAAGTCCTGGCACATACTCCGGCAGGGACCCACTCCAGGAACGGCTCAGCACGGACCCTCCCTTGATTACCTGTATCCGTCCAGAACACCACTATCAAAGAGTTGAAACACTGCACTTCTCATGGAGGGAGAGACGACTTCTCGCGAGGGAGGAAGCGATCTGAGGTCTGTGACAACGAAGGGGTACTGTGGGAGGGAAGGAATGAGAGAGGGGCCGGAGCAGTACAGCAACAGGACCCAGGTATACGTGCAGACAGTAGGCCGCTGGATCTAGGTGTGACTCTCGGTCGCGTGCACAGCCTGACAGAATATCACCATGGCCAGGGTCAATCCCACCACCTGCGGAAGGAGAGAGAAACAGAGAGTAATCCACCAGCATTCAGAAACATCCTGGGTGCAGGAGTGGTACAGGGTACAGTGTGGTACAGGGAGAGTGTGGGTACACAGTACAGTGTACTACAGGGAGAGTGTGGGTACAGAGTACAGTGTGGTACAGGGAGAGTGTGGGTACAGGGTACAAAGTGGTACAGGGAGAGTGTGGGTACAGGGAGAGTGTGGTAGAGGGAGAGTATGGGTACAGAGTACAGTGTGGTACAGGGAGAGTGTGGGTACAGAGTACAGTGTGGTACAGGGAGAGTGTGGTACAGAGTACAGTGTGATACAGGGAGAGTGTGGTACAGAGTACAGTGTGGTACAGGGAGAGTGTGGTACAGGGTACAGTGTGGTACAGGGTACAGTGTGGTACAGGGAGAGTGTGGTACAGGGTACAGTGTGGTACAGGGAGAGTGGGTACAGAGTACAGTGTGGTACAGGGAGAGTGGGTACAGAGTACAGTGTGATACAGGGAGAGTGGGTACAGAGTACAGTGTGGTACAGGGAGAGTGGGTACAGAGTACAGTATGATACAGGGAGAGTGGGTACAGAGTACAGTGTGGTACAGGGAGAGTGTGGGTACAGGGTACAGTGTGGTACAGGGAGAGTGTGGTACAGGGTACAGTGTGGTACAGGGAGAGTGTGGTACAGAGTACAGTGTGGTACAGGGAGAGTGTGGTACAGAGTACAGTGTGGTACAGGGTACAATGTGGTACAGGGAGAGTGTGGTACAGAGTACAGTGTGGTACAGGGTACAGTGTGGTACAGGGTACAGTGTGGTACAGGGAGAGTGTGGTACAGAGTACAGTGTGGGTACAGGGTACAGTGTGGTACAGGGAGAGTGTGGGTACAGAGTACAGTGTGGTACAGGGAGAGTGTGGGTACAGGGTACAGTGTGGCACAGGGAGAGTGTGGGTACAGAGTACAGTGTGGTACAGGGAGAGTGTGGTACAGAGTACAGTGTGGTACAGGGAGAGTGTGGGTACAGGGTACAGTGTGGTACAGGGAGAGTGTGGTACAGAGTACAGTGTGGTACAGGGAGAGTGTGGTACAGAGTACAGTGTGGTACAGGGTACAGTGTGGTACAGGGAGAGTGTGGGTACAGGGTACAGTGTGGTACAGGGAGAGTGTGGGTACAGAGTACAGTGTGGTACAAGGAGAGTGTGGGTACAGAGTACAGTGTGATACAGGGAGAGTGTGGATACAGGGTACAGTGTGGTACAGGGAGAGTGTGGGTACTGAGTACAGTGTGGTACAGGGAGAGTGTGATACAGGGAGAGTGTGGTACAGGGAGAGTGTGGGTACAGAGTACAGTGTGGTACAGGGAGAGTGTGGGTACAGAGTACAGTGTGGTACAGGGAGAGTGTGGTACAGAGTACAGTGTGGTACAGGGAGAGTGTGGTACAGGGTACAGTGTGGTACAGGGTACAGTGTGGTACAGGGAGAGTGTGGTACAGGGTACAGTGTGGTACAGGGAGAGTGGGTACAGAGTACAGTGTGGTACAGGGAGAGTGGGTACAGAGTACAGTGTGATACAGGGAGAGTGGGTACAGAGTACAGTGTGGTACAGGGAGAGTGGGTACAGAGTACAGTATGATACAGGGAGAGTGGGTACAGAGTACAGTGTGGTACAGGGAGAGTGTGGGTACAGGGTACAGTGTGGTACAGGGAGAGTGTGGTACAGGGTACAGTGTGGTACAGGGAGAGTGTGGTACAGAGTACAGTGTGGTACAGGGAGAGTGTGGTACAGAGTACAGTGTGGTACAGGGTACAGTGTGGTACAGGGAGAGTGTGGTACAGAGTACAGTGTGGTACAGGGTACAGTGTGGTACAGGGTACAGTGTGGTACAGGGAGAGTGTGGTACAGAGTACAGTGTGGGTACAGGGTACAGTGTGGTACAGGGAGAGTGTGGGTACAGAGTACAGTGTGGTACAGGGAGAGTGTGGGTACAGGGTACAGTGTGGTACAGGGAGAGTGTGGGTACAGAGTACAGTGTGGTACAGGGAGAGTGTGGTACAGAGTACAGTGTGGTACAGGGAGAGTGTGGGTACAGGGTACAGTGTGGTACAGGGAGAGTGTGGTACAGAGTACAGTGTGGTACAGGGAGAGTGTGGTACAGAGTACAGTGTGGTACAGGGTACAGTGTGGTACAGGGAGAGTGTGGGTACAGGGTACAGTGTGGTACAGGGAGAGTGTGGGTACAGAGTACAGTGTGGTACAAGGAGAGTGTGGGTACAGAGTACAGTGTGATACAGGGAGAGTGTGGATACAGGGTACAGTGTGGTACAGGGAGAGTGTGGGTACTGAGTACAGTGTGGTACAGGGAGAGTGTGATACAGGGAGAGTGTGGTACAGGGAGAGTGTGGGTACAGAGTACAGTGTGGTACAGGGAGAGTGTGGGTACAGAGTACAGTGTGGTACAGGGAGAGTGTGGTACAGAGTACAGTGTGGTACAGGGAGAGTGGGTACAGAGTACAGTGTGATACAGGGAGAGTGTGGGTACAGAGTACAGTGTGGTACAGGGAGTGTGGGTACAGAGTTCAGTGTGGTACAGGGAGAGTGGGTACAGAGTACGGTGTGATACAGGGTGAGTGTGGGTACAGAGTACAGTGTGATACAGGGAGAGTGTGGGTACAGAGTACAGTGTGGTACAGGGAGAGTGTGGGTACAGAGTACAGTGTGGTACAGGGAGAGTGGGTACAGAGTACAGTGTGATACAGGGAGAGTGTGGGTACAGAGTACAGTGTGATACAGGGAGAGTGTGGGTACAGGGTACAGTGTGGTACAGGGAGAGTGTGGTACAGAGTACAGTGTGGTACAGGGAGAGTGTGGTACAGAGTACAATGTGGTACAGGGAGAGTGGGTACAGAGTACAATGTGGTACAGGGAGAGTGTGGTACAGGGTACAGTGTGGTACAGGGAGAGTGTGGGTACAGGGTACAGTGTGGTACAGGGTACAGTGTGGTACAGGGAGAGTGTGGGTACAGAGTACAGTGTGGTGCAGAGAGAGAGGGTACAGAGTACAATGTGGTACAGGGAGAGTGTGGGTACAGGGTACAGTGTGGTACAGGGTACAGTGTGGTACAGGGAGAGTGTGGGTACAGGGTACAGTGTGGTACATGGAGAGTGTGGGTACAGAGTACAGTGTGGTACAGGGAGACTGTGGGTACAGGGTACAGTGTGGTACAGGGAGACTGTGGGTACAGGGTACAGTGTGGTACAGGGAGAGTGTGGGTACAGGGTACAGTGTGGTACAGGGAGAGTGTGGGTACAGGGTACAGTGTGGTACAGGGAGAGTATGGGTACAGGGTACAGTGTGGTACAGGGAGAGTGTGGGTACAGGGAACAGTGTGGTACAGGGAGAGTGTGGGTACAGAGTACAGTGTGGTACAGGGAGAGTGTGGGTACAGGGTACAGTGTGGTACAGGGAGAGTGTGGGTACAGAGTACAGTCTGATACAGGGAGAGTGTGGGTACAGGGTACAGTGTGGTACAGGGTGTGGGTACAGGGTACAGTGTGGTACAGGGAGAGTGTGATTACAGGGTACAGTGTGGTACAGGGAGAGTGTGGTACAGAGTACAGTGTGGTACAGGGTACAGTGTGGTACAGGGAGAGTGTGGTACAGAGTACAGTGTGGTACAGGGTACAGTGTGGTACAGGGTACAGTGTGGTACAGGGAGAGTGTGGTACAGAGTACAGTGTGGGTACAGGGTACAGTGTGGTACAGGGAGAGTGTGGGTACAGAGTACAGTGTGGTACAGGGAGAGTGTGGGTACAGGGTACAGTGTGGCACAGGGAGAGTGTGGGTACAGAGTACAGTGTGGTACAGGGAGAGTGTGGTACAGAGTACAGTGTGGTACAGGGAGAGTGTGGGTACAGGGTACAGTGTGGTACAGGGAGAGTGTGGTACAGAGTACAGTGTGGTACAGGGAGAGTGTGGTACAGAGTACAGTGTGGTACAGGGTACAGTGTGGTACAGGGAGAATGTGGGTACAGGGTACAGTGTGGTACAGGGAGAGTGTGGGTACAGAGTACAGTGTGGTACAGGGAGAGTGTGGGTACAGAGTACAGTGTGATACAGGGAGAGTGTGGATACAGGGTACAGTGTGGTACAGGGAGAGTGTGGGTACTGAGTACAGTGTGGTACAGGGAGAGTGTGGGTACAGGGTACAGTGTGGTACAGGGAGAGTGAGGGGAAAGAGTACAGTGTGGTACAGGGAGAGTGTGGGTACAGAGTACAGTGTGGTACAGGGAGAGTGTGGTACAGAGTACAGTGTGGTACAGGGAGAGTGGGTACAGAGTACAGTATGATACAGGGAGAGTGTGGGTACAGAGTACAGTGTGGTACAGGGAGTGTGGGTACAGAGTTCAGTGTGGTACAGGGAGAGTGGGTACAGAGTACAGTGTGATACAGGGAGAGTGTGGGTACAGAGTACAGTGTGATACAGGGAGAGTGTGGGTACAGAGTACAGTGTGGTACAGGGAGAGTGTGGGTACAGAGTACAGTGTGGTACAGGGAGAGTGGGTACAGAGTACAGTGTGATACAGGGAGAGTGTGGGTACAGAGTACAGTGTGATACAGGGAGAGTGTGGATACAGGGTACAGTGTGGTACAGGGAGAGTGTGGTACAGAGTACAGTGTGGTACAGGGAGAGTGTGGGTACAGGGTACAGTGTGGTACAGGGTACAGTGTGGTACAGGGAGAGTGTGGGTACAGAGTACAGTGTGGTGCAGGGAGAGAGGGTACAGAGTACAATGTGGTACAGGGAGAGTGTGGGTACAGGGTACAGTGTGGTACAGGGTACAGTGTGGTACAGGGAGAGTGTGGGTACAGGGTACAGTGTGGTACATGGAGAGTGTGGGTACAGAGTACAGTGTGGTACAGGGAGACTGTGGGTACAGGGTACAGTGTGGTACAGGGAGAGTGTGGGTACAGGGTACAGTGTGGTACAGGGAGAGTGTGGTACAGGGTACAGTGTGGTACAGGGAGAGTATGGGTACAGGGTACAGTGTGGTACAGGGAGAGTGTGGGTACAGGGAACAGTGTGGTACAGGGAGAGTATGGGTACAGAGTACAGTGTGGTACAGGGAGAGTGTGGGTACAGGGTACAGTGTGGTACAGGGAGAGTGTGGGTACAGAGTACAGTCTGATACAGGGAGAGTGTGGGTACAGGGTACAGTGTGGTACAGGGTGTGGGTACAGGGTACAGTGTGGTACAGGGAGAGTGTGGGTACAGAGTACAGTGTGATACAGGGAGAGTGTGGGTACAGGGTATAGTGTGGTACAGGGAGAGTGGGTACAGAGTACAGTGTGGTACAGGGAGAGTGTGGTACAGAGTACAGTGTGGTACAGAGTACAGTGTGGTACAGGGAGAGTGTGGGTACAGAGTACAGTGTGATACAGGGAGAGTGTGGGTACAGAGTACAGTGTGGTACAGGGAGAGTGTGGGTACA